>NC_092411.1:122967197-123267197 GCF_040894005.1 Engystomops pustulosus
GAAATGACAGGGCACAGACGTGTACACATATGGAATATTCAACGTGTGTTATATAATGCTGTCTAATTGCCGTATAGCATTTATATCTACTTGTACGCATCTCAGTGTAAGTGAACTGAAATATTATTTCTCTGGTGATCATAACAAACTGGTCAATTATGGTCTTCTAGTTAAATGATTTTGACCTGGACTAATGGGTAACATAAAAAAAAAAAATTAAAACATTTTTTTTTTAAAACTAGCGGGTGTCCAGTAATTCAAAAATTGCTCGCTATAGCCAGCATTTTCCAGGATAACCTATAACTACAGTTCTATTCCTGATCGCTTGCCTTTGGGGGATTTTGTATCAGATGATTTGTTATCCACTCTTTGTTTTTTTATATGATGAGCGTACAACCAGGAAAACTGGCTATTGGCCTCCACCTGCTCAGTATCCACTGCATACTATGGGAAACACAAGATTGAAAGACCCAGCAAGCTACATCTTTCCATACAGCTGCCTCTTGCTGAGCAACATGTACACTTAGTGGAGGCCATAATAACCTGTGGGGAAGCGGATGCAAAGAATTACTTAGGCCTCTTGCACACTAGCGTTGCGTTTCACGTCAGGGTGCAATGCGTGAAAAACTGACGTTTTTGCTGCGTTTTTGTTTCATTTTTGTTCGCGTTTTTTTGCGTTTTCGGTGCGTTTTTCACGCGCGTTTTTTTAAGTCCATGGGACTTTTTCAAAGGGACCAAGGTTAGGGAATAAAATGTTTTATTTAATTGAAAAATAATGTCTTCTGATCAGTTGCAAACATCTGCGATCTATTCTTCACTGTTCCGCGCGCGTATATTATCTCCCGACAAGTTAGCAGATGTGAAGAACAGTGAAGAATAGAATAAAACCAGTGAACACAGTGAAAACAGTGACCACAGGATCATTTAAGATAAAAACACAGTGCAGAACACAGTGCAGAATAGATTACAGATGTTCGGCACATCTGCTTACTTGTCGGGAGATACGCGCGGAGCGCTGCGAACAAAATAGCATGTGAAGAACAATATATATGTGTGAAGAAGACATTGCAGATGTATGGAAACATCTATTATATGTTCTTTACACACATATATATTGTTCTTCACATGCTATTTTGTTCGCACCGCTCCGCGCGTATCTCCCGACAAGTAAGCAGATGTGCCGAACATCTGTAATCTATTCTGCACTGTGTTCTGCACTGTGTTTTTATCTTAAATGATCCTGTGGTCACTGTTTTCACTGTGTTCACTGGTTTTATTCTATTCTTCACTGTTCTGCATTGTGTTTTTTTAATTAAATGATCGTTCGCGAGCAGGGGAAATACTGTTATACTGGTCACCTAGCAACCCTTACGTTTAAAACGCATTGCACTCGCATTGCACTTGCAATGATTGCGAGTGCAATGCGTTCTTGATGCATCTCCATAGACTTGAATGGGGCGTGAAAATTGCGCGTGACTCGCAAAAATAAAGCATGCTGCGATTTTGACGCGCGTGCAAACGAACGCAAGCACGCGCGTTGAAAACCACGCAAATGGAGAAAGACCCATTGAATACAATGGGACAGAGTGCAATGCGAGTTCTGAGCGTCAAATGCACGCGCAGAACTCGCGCGTGAAAAACGCCAGTGGAGAAGGGGCCTTATGCTCAGGGAGGCCCCCAGTGATGTAACTGTTCATATAAGGTCAATTAAAGGAAATACAGACACCATGAACATCGGCAGAAGCCAATAGTTCTTGCTTTCAGGCGGAGGAGAGGAACAGAACAACGTATATCACTGTTTGAACATAAAGTGAGATGCATCATTTCCCTCCATTGTAAAGACACATCAGGAATACGCCTGGTGTATGCTTACAACACAGAGGTGAAACGAGGACTGAACATATCCCTTAAAGCCCAAGGATAAGTGTATGTACGTATATGTATTACAAGGTTTTAAAAAGATGTAACATTTTTTCTTAGCCAAGGAGAATAAGTAAAGAAACAATCACCAACAGTAAGGCCTGAAAACAGTGCTTAAGGACTTAAAGGGTATGACCCTCTCATAAAAACAACCTCAAGGTTTATATAAATATGATATGCATAAAAAGTTGTGCATCACAGTTCTGCTAGATGTACTTGAGCTGCAAGAGCAATACCTACTTTCTGTTCAACAGTGGATGCAGCTCAGGATGGAAATTTACTCTGTAATTTATACATAATACTAAATATAGGTAGGAGTAGATGTTTTAAATAATATTATTTTTTATAAAGGTATTCATTTTTTTATTTACAGCAATAGATAATAGTTCTAGACTTATTTGGTACAAGCCTTAATTCCTAGAATAATAAGTTGTATGCATGGACTAAGTAGTACCCAGCTACAGCATTAGGCCGAGTATTACTTTTATTTATTTAGCTGCAGCGGCACCTTAAGATTTATGTCTTCTATTAATTGTACAGAAATAGCCTACGTTTACATTACAAAATCAATCCCAACATGAATAAGCAACATTATTTCTGATTACATACATTCATTACTAAGAGGTCCACTTAATTCACAGTTCTACCTTTTTATTGGTTGGGAAAATACTGAAAAATTCTGTGCTTCTCAAATTGAAGAAAAACATACATTAATGAAATCTATACCAGGCTGAAGTTAGAATATGCTAAATTTCTTCCCAGTTCTCTAGCAACTCTATGAAAAAGAATGGCCAATGATGACAATGAAGCTTGAAATTAGGGTTCACAGATCTGTGGAAAGATGGAGACTTTCTTCTGTGACATGAAATACTGTTGATATTGAGGGGGCCTCCAACCGACGTGAAGATGGCAGGACATAAAAAGTGTATGGCATGAGAATTTCTAACAAACTTCACTGGAACCTGTAGCATACATAAATTCATAGAACATGGCTATTATAGAGGGAGCTCCATGTGAAAGACCCATGTCCATGAGCCAGCACCCTCTGCCGGACAAGGGAAGTTCTTGTATTACATGGACAGCCTATCATCTAAATGCCTTATGTCATACTATATGGTTCTCATGAAATGCTTTTCTGCAACTGAAATGAGAAATAGATGGGCTTTAGATTGTGCTTGTTATTTTAAGGGGTTTTACATACCTGAAAAAAAAAACACAGAGACCATAGTATCATAGTATATAAGGCTGGAAAAAGACACAAGTCCATCAAGTCCAACCTTTAAGAATTAAATAAATGTTTTATCCCCATAACCCGTGATATTTTTTCTCTCCAGAAAGGCATCCAGGCCTCTCTTGAACATGTACATAGAGTCCACCATAACAACCTCCTGCGGCAGAGAGTTCCATAGTCTCACTGCTCTTACAGTAAAGAACCTTTGTCTATGTTGATGGTAGAATCCCCTCTCCTCTAGGCGTAGAGGATGCCCCCTTATCCTGGTCACAGGGCTCGGTATAAAAAGATTTTTTGAGAGATCCTTGTACTGTCCGTTCAGGTATTTGTACATTGTAATGAGGTCCCCCTCAGTCGTCTTTTTTTCTAAACTGAATAATCCCAAATTTTGTAATCTGTCAGTCTATTCTAATCCCCCCATTCCCCTAATAATCCTGGTTGCTCTCCTCTGCACCCGATCCAGATCTACTACATCCTTTTTATACACTGGTGCCCAAAGCTGTACACAATATTCCATGTGTGGTCTGACCAGGGATTTGTATAAGGGCAAAACTATGTCTTTATCCTGAGAATCTATTCCTCTCTTGATACATCCCATAATTTTATTTGCTTTAGCAGCAGCCGCCTGGCTCTGGTCACTAATATTAAGTTTACCATCCACCAATACCCCCAAGTCCTTTTCAGCTTCAGTTTTACCAAGTAATTGACTGTTTAGAACATAATTATACTTTTTGTTTCCCTGGCCCAAGTGCATAACTTTACATTTATCTACATTAAACCTCATCAACCATTTCTCTGCCCACTCCTCAAGCTTCCACAAATCCCTCTGTAATGCTAAACTATCTACCTTAGTATTTATTACTTTACACAGCTTAGTATCATCTGCAAATATTGAAACTTGACTGTGTAAAACCACTACAAGATCATTAATAAAAATATTAAAAAGAAGTGGCCATAATACTGACCCATGTGGCACTCCACTGGTAACGTCAACCCAATCTGAGAATGTGCCATTAATGATGACCCAATTTTTTCTATCACTAAGCCAATTACTTACCCAAATACACAGATTTTCCCCTTTTCCCAGCAGTCTCATTTTATATACCAACCTTTTATGTGGCATGGTGTCAAATGCCTTTGAAAAGTCCAGATATACAACATCCACAGCGTCCCCCAGATCCAGTCTTGAACTTACCTCCTTGTAGAAACCAATCAGATTAGTCTGACAGGACCGATCTCTCATAAACCCATGCTGACGCTGGGTTATAAGGTTGTGCACAGTGAGATACTCCAGAATAGCATCTCTAACAAACCCCTCAAATATTTTCCCCACCACAGAAGTTAGACTCATGGGTCTGTAGTTTCCAGGATCGCTTTTTAATCCTTTTTTGTATATTGGTACCACATTTGCCATGCGCCAGTCCTGTGTAACATAACCAGTCCTCAGTGAATCTTCAAATATTAAAAATAACGGTCTGTCTATCATGGTACATAGTTCATGCAGAAGCCGGGGGTGTATGCCATCTGGCCCCGGTGATTTATCTATCTTAGTGGTTGCGAGGCGGCGCCGTACCTCTTCCTGGGTTAAACTGTTTTCATTCCAAAAATAATTTACATTATTCCTCATTGTGTCTTCCACCAGAAGATTTTCCTGGGTAAAGACAGTTGAAAAGGGGACATTCAGTAGATTGGCCCTTTCCTCACCTCCTTCCACCATGACCCCCATGTTATTTCTAAGGGGACCCACACTCTCTGTTTTTAGTTTCTTATCATTTATATACTTTGGGATTTGGGATTATTTTTGCTCTCCCTGGCAATATTTCTCTCAATCTCTATTTTTGCGGCCTTTATCTGCTTTTTACACGATTTATTTTTCTCTCTATAATCCTGTAATGCCTCATCAATACCTTCACGTTTTAGCACCTTAAATGCCTTATCTTTCTCGCTTATTGCTTTCCTTACAAGACTAGTTAGCCACATTGGCTTTTTCTTATTCCTCTTATGCTTTTTCCCATAAGGTATGTGTTTCTCACAGGACTTTTTCAGAATATATGAGAAAAAGTCCCATTTTTTGGGGGGGGGCTTTTGTCTTTGAGAACATTATCCCAGTCTATGCCTTTAAGGCCTTCCCTTAGTTGCTGAAAATTTGCCCTCCTGATGTTTAGAGTGTTGGTTGCCCCTTCCCTAAAGCTCTTAGTAAAGCGTAATACAAAATCAATGATATTATGATCACTATTACCCAGGTTCCCCCCAACCTGTAGTTTTGATACCTTATCAGGTCTGTTGGTAAGGATAAGGTCCAGCAGTGCCCCCGCTCCTGTTGGCTCCAGGACTAGTTGCGACAGGTAATTGTCTTTTATTGTTGACAAGAACCTGCTGCCTTTGAAGGACCTGCAGGTTTCTGACCCCCAGTCAATATCTGGGTAATTGAAGTCCCCCATGATAAGTACTTCACCTTGCTTTGAAGCCACATCCATTTCACTTATCAGCATTTCCTCTGCTGCCTCCATTATATTTGGGGCCTTATAAAAAACCCCTAGTAATATTTTATTATTCCTTTTACCTCCTCTCATCTCCACCCATAGGGACTACACATTTGCATTTGCGTTACTGATGTCATCTCGCAAGACAGGCTTGAGGCAAGAATTCACACATAAACAAACCCCTTCCCCTTTTTTATTTATACGATCCTTTCTAAAAAGACTATAACCATCTATAGTAACAGCCCAGTCATAGCTACTGTCCAGCCATGTCTCGCTGATACCCACTATATCATATTTCTGCTCCAACATCAAGAGTTCCAGTTCCTCCATTTTGTTTGTGAGGCTTCTGGCATTTGTGTACACACACTTTATATGGTTTTCCCTATCCCTATCCATAACAGCAAACACAGCTCCATTCTGTGCATAGTGGCAGTACTAGAAACTCTATTCACTTGAATTGGAACTAAACAGCAACAATGCTGACCACAAAGAGAAGAACTACTCCAGTTGGTGGGTGTTGGCCCAATCTTAGATTGATGGCATATTTCATAACAGATCATCAAAAAATGTAACATGAAATTGTGAACTATTCATCCCCATGATTTACTATTTTGATAACCATAACTTTTTGAACTATTTAGATATAGTAAAGAGTTGTAGGACTTATTTTATCACATTCCAATTTTAGCTTTGTGTCATGTGGCATATCTATAGCCAAAGCATCAGAGAAGGTAGTCAGATACCTTCATACAAGGATCACCACCAGCCTTCCACCATCCGTTTTTCTCGCCTGTGTTTCCATTCATGTTTTTATATGTTTGCATTTCATTGTCTGCTTTTCACTTGCAGTGTGACTGCCACAGATTCTTCGAAAATGTGAGTGACTCATCTAGTGTTGATACCGAAGCTGTGACTTTTGGAAAATCCTCCTTTTTTTGCTCGACATAATGAAGCATTTATATTCGTATCAACACATTAGACTAGCTATATAGCAGCCTGACATTTTTATGTGTAAGTTGCAATTACTATAAATAATAGGCGGCAATTTTAATCAAACTCTGCAATTATTAAGCACTGTGAAATGCTAAGGGGACAATTCCCAGGATGCAATGTTTTCGAATTGTATAGCAAAAAAGTATCTAGCCAAAGGGCACTTAGTACATTATGGAGAGAAGAAGGTCTCACGGTAGTGTCATCACCGCATACAAGTACAGCGACAGACAAAGGAAAATTTAGAAACATGACAGGCAATAAAGCAAATGTTCGCTGAATGGCATTTGCTAGATTTTGATCCACATCCCATTTTGTTTTATGGGTCTGTGTGCTTGTTGCCAAATTTCATGAAAATGAGCTAAAAACCCATTTAAAATACATCAAATAAACATTCTTTTTATTACAGGGAAATGCAAATATCCAGCCTTAACAAGTAAACCTAAGGTCTGTAATTTTAAAGCAGCAATAACAATAACCTTAAGGGTATGTTTGCATTTTGTAGTGGTGTTTATGAGGAACAACTGTTATTTTTGTCAGTCAGCTATTTCAGCAAAATGTTTGCACTGCACTGCCATGATAAGCCGAGCAAGGCTTATAAACTCTCACAAGGCGGATCAGGCAGCCATGGAGGACGATAACATTCTTAATTAATAACAAGAGTCAAAAGTCTCTGTGCCACTGCAGTGTACCCTACTGAAGACCGCCATTTAAAGGAGAATTCCAACGAAGATAAAGTCATTGTAAATATCCATTGGCTACTGTGATAGTGAAGTGATATGAACTCACTAGAAATGCAGATTTTCTTATAATACATTTCAACTTGTTATTATCATTAAGTGAAGAGTCCACAAACAGTATGATACTGCCACACCAGTACTGTTGCTATTAGGCCACCTGCTTGTTGTTAGTTGCAATCAAGCGGCCTTGAGACCTTATTCACAGCCCATCTTTCATCTCACGTGCCGATGACAATAGTAAAAGACTGTCTGGTCTGGAAACTCGGTCAGAAATAGGGATTGCTTAATCTTTTGTGGCCTGAGCAGTCGGCTTGACTGCACAGGCCGTGGAATTGAAATACAAGGGAACAGCACACAGCCCAAAAATTTTTTTGTGTGCATATCTAGGCATATCCTCTTTGACTAAAGGAACAGAAATACACAGTTCCCAGTAAGTTCTATAAGCAATAACAGAGGAACAGAACAACATAGAGTGCCAAGAAAGATTTCTTGGTGAGTACATTTAATAAGACAGCTGCAGAAAGATCCTTAAAAAACTCAAAAACAGAAATAAATAGAACCACATATATTCAACAGCACTTCATTTTAAGTAGTTGGATTCATACTATAAATTAAAACTATTACCATATATACTCAAGTATAAGCTGACCAGAGTATAAGCCGAGGCCCCTAATTTGAACACCAAAAACTGGGAAAACCTACTGACTCTAGTATAAGCCAAGGGTGGGAAATGCATTGGTCACAGCCTCCAGTATATAGCAAGTCCCTTGTAGTATGTAGCCTACCAGCCCCCTGTAGTATATAGCTTGCCCCAAGTAGTATATAGCCTGCCAGCCCCAGTAGTATATAGCCTGCCAATCCTGTAGTATATAGCCAGCCCCCAGTAGTGTATAGACTGCCAATCCTGTAGTATATGGTCAGCCAGCCCCCTTAGGTATACAGCCAGCCTGTCCCCTTAAGTATACAGCCAGCCACCCCCCTTTAGTATATAGCCAACCGGCATAAAAAAATACACTTACATACACACCTTCCCGCGTCCCCGATGCTTGTTGCATCTTCTCGATATTCGTCGCGGGTTCCCTTCTGTCTTCTCTCCACTGTAAGAGCCGACAGAGACGAGTCCATGCAATATGCCGGCCGGCGCATACTATGACATCACGAGCGGCCGCATCATAGTATGTGCTGCCTGGCAGATCGCATGGCAGCGGCTCTGCCGGCTGTAACAGTGGAGAGAAGACAGAAGAGGACCTGCAACGAACAACGGGAGCTGCATCGGGGACACCGGCAGGAGAGTATGTAAGTTTATTTCTTTTATTGACTCGTGAGGTGAGGTTTTAAGCACATTTTTTGGCTTATACACGAGTATATATGGTACATCTTTATGTTTAACTTTATAGTGATCTTTCTGTATTCCTATGATACTACATTTCTGAAGCTCAGGAGAAATATAAAAATGAATACTTTCACTAAAAAACTAACCTCAAAAACAGAGAAAAAAGAAAACAAAAAAAAATAATGTAAAAGTGAATTACTTGGCATTCCCAGGCAGCTGAGCCCCAAACAAATCCATATTTATAGCCAAATGCACAAAGTAAGCTGTTAGCCTTTTACCTTTTGCTTCCTATTATCTGAAAACAAAATTTGTATTAACTTTGCCAATCAGATTTGTAGGCTTACATTATTCACACTTCTAGTTAAAGAATCCAATCGAAAAAGATTTCATGCCAATTTGTGCCTCCGCAACCTCTATCCTTCCAGTCAGGGAAAAGTCAACTTATCACAAATGGGGAAATTACAGGAAAAATACAAAACAATTGTTCGCCATCATTTCTTGTTTCATTTTAGATAACTCATTTTCTAAACAATAAAAATGTCCACAATCATTACACAAAGGTAGTAAATGACAAAAGTAAAAATATGCATCAATATGGTTCCACAGAAAACATATTACGTTTCCTTATGATTTGCTTTCAGAGAAAAAGAAATGAAATGGTGATTCTAAACAAGTCTAGTATATTCCATACACAACAAGGTTAAAGATGACCTGTCATCCTAAAAGAAATACCCCAATAATCTTATAGGTAAAATTTTATATGTACTCGAGTAAATTCACATTACTTTGTACCGTTTATTATTTTTCATCGCAATTAGCTATTATAACATACTTACCTCTTGTCTCCATTGTTCAAGCATTCACGATCATTAACATGGGATGTCGGATCCCTATACTTTTCCAGCAGGCATATCGGCACTTACTGCAATATTTCTTGCCCTCAGATCTGGTCACATGATCAGTCATGTGACGACTGACTTCCGGTTATGCGCAGTACATTTGCACACTCACTGCAATGTTGTTTACTTCCTTATCTGGTCACATGATTAGTCATGTGACGACCGACTTCCAGTCATGCGCAATACAGTCTCACACACGCTGTGCATAGTATTCACTACCTGACGCTGCAGGTAAGTGTTCGGCCAATCACGGCCTTTTCCCCGGGGCGGGGGACCACTATTCGGTATTTAAACAAGACACCCTCATTAACTTATCACTTACCCCTGAGGAAGTCACCAGTTTGGTGACGATACGCGTGGGGCTTGCTCCACTCCCCATCCAGTCGACCTGCCTCCCTGGCTCTCTCCCCATTACTTGTCATCACACGGCTCCCTTCTATTTGGGTATTGTATGAGCAGGTTGAGGGTTGTTAAGGTCTTACGTCATACTATTTTGTTTTGCACAGAGCACTTTATTGCATTGTTGCCATTTAGAGGTTTTCTTAGATCATTCATGTTACTCTGCTCACAAACAATTGTTTACCTGTGCGATTTATTGATTGTGGATGGGGAGTGTAAGGGACTACTGCCCTTGGAAGCTTTATACACCCATAGGGTGTATGCTTTAAGTGTTTTTATATTTGATGTCTTGTTATTGCTATTGTTTGTACTAATAAATAAATTTTTTGTTTATGTAATCCCTGTACGCATCCAACTTTCTTCTGTTTTTGATTATTGCATTAACCATTGGGATGCGTGGATACGATATTTATTTATACTATTGTGGTGCCTGCTCTCTTGTTGCGTAGTTAAAAGAAATACCCCAGTAATGCCCCAGTAACAGTAGTGTTTAATTGCTAGCTTTATCGGAACCTTCTGATAAAGTTAGCAGATACTGCACAATGAAACCCTCAGAACGCCAGACCAAGCTCACAGCACCCCTCTCTATAGCTACTCCCGGGGAACGCTCCTCCCAGACCAAGTGCAGACTCTGACTGCCAGGCTTCATGTGGCAGTCATCGCCTCCTCGGACAGCCCCCTAATGAACACCCCGGACTGATGTAAGCGTTCTGAGGGCTACATAGTGCATTGTTTGCGAGCTTTATTGGAAGGTTCCAATAAAGCTAGCAATTTAACACTGCTATTACTGCGGTAGGGCAGCTCCTAGAGGGTCTACTTTAGTAAACACCTACCAGAGGGTTTTTTTTTAGGGTGACAGGTCCTCATCAAGTAGAAAAAAGAGTTTAAGAAATGTGAAATAAAAATTATAAAAAAAGGCTGAAATAAAAATTTTACTAAGATTCCTTAGAGGGTTACATTGATTTACTAGTCATTTACTAGTGGCTTACATTAACCCCTAAATGACTACATCATTTTTCTTTATTGCGGTTCCATTGATGGTTCCCCATCTTTAAAAAAATCACTACTTTTTTTTATTTTTCTGTTTACAGTAAGATCACAGGAATACCAAATTTATATAGGTTTTTATAATGTTTTGATTGATATAAAATAATTAAAATCTTTTCTACAAAAAAATCTTCATGTTGTCCTATTGTGACACCAATAACTTTTTCATACTTCAAGATATGGACATTTGGTCCCTATTTCCATTTTTGAGGCTCACTGCAAGGAATAACTGGTTTTATATGTTGACAGAGTGGGACATTTGGGATAAAGCGATACCATGTTTGTTTGTTTATTTTTGTTTGTTGATTTTGTTTGTTTATTTTTATAACAGTTCTAGGGAGAGTGGGGATTTGAATTTTTGTTCCTACCATATACTGCAATACTAAAGTACTAGATACTAGCCAGTCCCCGCCGACGAGTCACAACCATGGTTAGTAGGTTGGGTTGTCAATTTTCATGATTGGATCCGATTGCCGTTCAGATTGCACAGAACACACCCAAGCCAGCCATGAACTTAAAGTTCAGGTCTGCTCATCTCTAATGAAGCCTGTGAGTCCTCTACATACATCCTAAATCATGCTGTACATGGGCGTCATGATGCCTTATGGAGTTTAAAGAGGCATAAACATCAAAATAAGAAAAAAATTCTATCAATTATTTCTTTTAAAGGTTGTCTAGTATAAAAAATAATCATTTACATTTGGCCAAAGAGAAAAGCTATTACAAAGAATGTCTCTGATCTGTATGAATTACACATAAGAACCCCCTTATATAAGTTAATAATATGTAATGCATCTTTAACCCACTGGATGCACTGCAGAAAAACACCTGCTGCCAAGTTTCCCTATGGGTAAGAGCTGATCGCTAGTGGTCAGGGTAGGTGGATACCATGTGACCAACAAAAGACATCAAGGAATATCTTAAGTTGATCCTCAAATTGGTTATTGGGACTTTAAAAATTAATGTGTTATCATTAGATCTAATCAAAATTAATTGGAATAACTGGCAGAAGGACTTGTCAATACTAGCTATGTATCTGCTGCGAGTTGGCATGTGTTGGCTTTTAGATGGTTAAGAAAAAACAGGATTCATTTTGGAATACAAGGTACCATATTTATTGGAATAAAGTATGCACTTTTTTATCAAGCAAAAAATCCTATAAATGCCTCCCTCTTGAAGTGCAGCAGTGCCAGATTTCCAGACTATAGAAGCACTTTTTTAGCAAGCAAAAAATCCTCATATAAAATACCTTTGTCCTGTAGTCCAACTGTGCCAGACCCCCGGACTGCTTTCCTGAACAGGTAAATCTATGACAAACCGTCTCCCTCAATCTCTGCTTTTTCAACGGGCAAGGAAGTGCAACAGGGCGGTATTTTCAGCAGTCAGCATGGAGAAACAAGTCCCATCCCTCCCCAAGCACTATGATGCAGCTAAGAATTAAAAGGACTGATGGACCCTCTGCTACTGTATAATACGTCTATGATCTGTACAAGCATGGAAGGAGTCTAGGAGGCAGTATGAAATATATATCATGGGTTTTCACACCTGCATGCAGTAGATTCTGTTCCACTTTATGTGATTAATACCCTAAAAGATAGCATGGCAACCCCCCTCCCCCCTTGCAAGTTCTGTACATTGAGTTCTGCGGGGAACGAAAGGTGAATGAAAAATTTTCCATTGAATTTGTGTTTTTTGTTTCTGTTAAAACTAAAGTGCATGAAGAAAAGCCTTGAAGCAGTGTGAACTTGTTTATTAATTAAAATAGTAAAAAAAAAGAGCAAAGGACATAAATAGATGGAACAGATGGAAGATCCAAAGATTTGAGCATCCAGTAAAATTATATTGTATGGAACATAATGAATATTATTTTATTTACTTTTATGCATATTAAACATAAAATACTGGAAATATATAAGGTAATTGCCCTTATATGTAATAACCAGAGTGCTGATAATTGTAATTATATTAGTGGTAGCCCTATAGTAACATTCCAATAAAACTACAAGACAAGCAGTGATTCACCTTTTTTTTCTAGGTGGATTTGTGTAATATGTACTCTACAAAGAGAATTATTGATACCGGTGATTAAGCTAGTCAGAGGTAGCTGCATGAATGCATTACTCCAGAACATATCGACTGTTCTCTAGCTAGAAGAATCTGTCACGCAAAGAAGTGAAGAGATTAATGTAACCCTAGTCAGGCACTAAGTACTAACACTTGACGCTGTGCCACCGATACCTCTACCCGGAGATCACATCAAATGCAATAAACTCTAGTGCCGTACGTTACCCCACCAGAGTCACTGGAGGATTCCTACAAGAAACTAATGTAATTCTGCTTACAAATAAACCTGTTCACCCATCAGTCCTTGATGTACATCAGTCACAATAAGAGACGTGAAACAGCATTAGGGCAGCATTTATTTCTGTTAAAACCATTTGGTGGATTATTTAGATCAATAAAGTCTTTTAGCTAAATGTGCTATCTGTGGAATTTCTGTAACACTTTTCAATGATAGTGAAGAGGTTAAACACCGCTTAGTACCCATGGTGGTCTCTAGACTTAGGAGGGGGGTAATTGCAGTGGATGTGGTTATGTTAATTACGCAACATCTCATGCCTAAGTGACATGGCGTGCAGGCACATAAATTGGGGATGCTTCAGGAATATTATTCTGCATAGAAATTTGATGGATGGATTTCAAGCAATTACACAGCATGTACACTCTTTGGGGCAAATTTACTTACCCGGTCCATTCGCGTTCCAGCGGCGGCTTCTCCGCTCTGGATTCGGGTCCGGCCGGGATTTAATAAGGTAGTTCTTCCGCCGTCCACCAGGTGGCGCTGCTGCGCTGAAAGTAAACTCATCGCGCCGGAATGCACCGAGCTGGACCAGGTGAAGGTAAGCGGTCCTTATGCGACACATTTTCGGTTTTTAAATGCGGCGGTTTTTCCGAATACGTCGGGTTTTCGTTCGGCCACGCCCCCCGATTTCCGTCGCGCGCATGCCAGCGCCGATGCGCCACAATCCGATCGCGTGCGCCAAAATCCCGGGGCAATTTAAGTACAAGCGGCGCAAAACGGAAATATTCGGGTAACACGTCGGGAAAACGCGAATCGGGCCCTTAATAAATGACCCCCTTTTTGTTTAATTGAAGCCCTAATAAGTTGCACAATGAGCTCATTTAAACCTATTAACAACTTTACTTAAGAAGCCAATAATTTGATGGCCAAAAGGACTAAATTAATCTTTTCCCAGTATGATGCAAAGGTTAAGGCACATTGGCAGAATCATACTAGAAATGTCCGTTTTATGTCCGTTCATTTATCCAACATTCCAATTTACTACAGTGTTTCTCCCATGTGTTTTAGGTAGAAGAATTCAAAGGATTTACACAGCAATACAACAAAGGCTACTTACAAAACAATACAATAGGTATTCTGTAATAATTGGGATATGATTAGCAATAATATCTTTACTCTAAAACTACAGTTGGAAGTATCTGGCACAATTAGGTTTTTAAATCTAGTAATAAGAATCCCAGGTACAACCTAAACTAGAAAGGATATTAAAGTGTTACAGTAGTGTTATAATAGCCAGAATTATAACACTAGCGGTGGTGGCAATACCTGTTGATGTCATAATGAGTGTGCGGGCAGAGCATATAGACTCTATAGATAAAGTTCCTCTGCCCACACTGCCATGAGGAACAACAAAGTGCCAGGAAAAGAGGAGGAGCTGTGAAGAGGTAAGTAAATAAGTTGTTTATTTTAAGGGGACATGACTGCTTGGCATTTCATTATTGCAGGGGCCAGGGCTGCTGGGTATTTTATTACTGGGGGCCCTTGTCCGTCGGGCATTTCATTAATCCAGAGGCCATGGCTGCAGGGCATTTCATTATTGCGGGGTTGTGGCTGCTGGGCATTTTATTAGTTTGGGGGCATTTGATTGGTTCGGGGTCATGGCTGTAGGGAATTTCATTAGTGTGGGGGCATGGCTGCAAGGCATTTCATTAGTGTGGGGCCATGGCTGTAGGGTATTTCATTAGTGAAGGGGGATGGCTGTTGGCCATTTTATTATTAAGGGGGCATTGCTGCAGGGAATTTCATTATTGAGTGGGCATGGATGCTGGGCTTTTTATTACTGAGTGGCCATGGCTGCAGGGCATTTTATTATTGAGGGGGTTCTGCTGAACATTTTATTAATGAGTGAAGGCTGCTGGTCATTTCATTGATAAGAGGAGGCTGTTGGCCATTTTATTGAAGATTAGCCATTGCAAGTCAATGCGTTCTCCCAGTTTTGGTGGTAAAATTGAGTTTATTTGAGAATATACAGTAATCAGTTTATTGTCATCAAGGAGGAAATACTGTTGTTACACACTACTCCTTAAAAAGAAAGTAGTACATACAATAAAAACAGATATTAATATACAAGCTTACATATGTTGGTGCTTGATAAAATATTGGATTGCAAAAAAATATTGTTTAAAAAAAAAAACATCAGTCCCCTCCTGGGGTGGGAAATAGATTTGTGAAATTTGTGACTTTTGTGCGTCTAAAATTTCAAGATAACTGGAAACCTTAAGAGCACATATGCAAGACTTATCTAAATGGCAAACCCACTATGAAAAATCATAGGAGAAGAAAACCTTAAAAATAAAAAAAACTAGTAAACTATTCCTTCCTAGATAAAAGATAAATGACCCTCCTTATGTCTGAATAAGGTTACAATGCTTTCTGCCACACAGTCACAATCACAACCTATTACTTAGTTTAGTTTTATGTTGCTTAGCTTTTTAAGAATTGGGACATAGATTGTCACAGGGAGATAATGAGCACTTCCAATCACTGAAAGTACTCTATACTGCAGAAAGAAATTCAGCAATGTGCTATAAAATCTATCTGCAGTGAACGCTGTTCTTCCCTTTGGCTGTCCTTACAGCAAGCCCATAAGATAATGCAAGATCAAATTAAAGATAAGTGATCGTTTCTAGTACCCTCTGGAATTTATGCGATTATTTTTTTTTTTTAAGTATCTGCTGCATCAGCTTCTTTTTACACAGGATCAAGAAAAAGTAAGGAAGTGAAGATCAGATCGTAACAGCTTGGCACTTACTTTAGTGAAAGTACAGCCCACTTTGTAGTGAGGCCCATAATCCTTCACTATCCCCTGTCCCTGTAATCCCTTAGGAATGTACACTCACCGGCCACTTTATTAGGTACACCTGTCCAACTGCTTGTTAACACTTAATTTCTAATCAGCCAATCACATGGCAGCAACTCAGTGCATTTAGGCATGTAGACATGGTCAAGACAATCTCCTGCAGTTCAAACCGAGCATCAGTATGGGGAAGAAAGGTGATTTGAGTGCCTTTGAAAGTGGCATGGTTGTTGGTGCCAGAAGGGCTGGTCTGAGTATTTCAGAAACTGCTGAAACTGCTGGGATTTTCACGCACAACCATCTCTAGGGTTTACAGAGAATGGTCCGAAAAAGAAAAAACATCCACTGAGCGGCAGTTCTGTGGGCAGAATGCCTTGTTGATGCCAGAGGTCAGAGGAGAATGGGCAGACTGGTTCGAGCTGATAGAAAGGCAACAGTGACTCAAATCGCCACCCGTTACAACCAAGGTAGGCAGAAGAGCATCTCTGAATGCACAGTATGTCGAACTTCAGGCAGATGGGCTACAGCAGCAGAAGACCATACCGGGTGCCACTCCTTTCAGCTAAGAACAGGAAACTGAGGCTACAACTTGCACAAGCTCATCGAAATTGGACAGTAGAAGATTGGAAAAATGTTGCCTGGTCTGATGAGTCTCGATTTCTGCTGCAACATTCAGATGGTAGGGTCAGAATTTGGCGTCACCAACATGAAAGCATGGATCCATCCTGCCTTGTATCAACGGTTCAGGCAGGTGGTGGTGGTGTCATGGTGTGGGGAATATTTTCTTGGCACTCTTTGGGCCCCTTGGTACCAATTGAGCATCGTTGCAACGCCACAGCCTACATGAGTATTGTTGCTGTCCCTTTATGACCACAATGTACCCAACATCTCAAGGCTACTTTCAGCAGGATAATGCGCCATGTCATAAAGCTGGAATCATCTCAGACTGGTTTCTTGAACATGACAATGAGTTCACTGTACTCAAATGGCCTCTACAGTCACCAGATCTCAATCCAATAGAGCATCTTTGGGATGTGGTGGAACGGGAGATTCGCATCATGGACGTGCAGCCGACAAATCTGCGGCAACTGTGTGATGCCATCATGTCAATATGGACCAAAATCTCTGAGGAATGCTTCCAGCACCTTGTTGAATCTTACTAGCATGGTGTACCTAATAAAGTGGCCGGTGAGTGTATTTGGTCAATAAGGTACCAAGAAGAAGCTTCAGGATGGTCAGTTTAAAGGAAATCTATCATCAGATTTTCACTTGATAAACCAGCACCCAATCCAAGTTTCCTGAATCATCTCTATCTATTGGATATATGTCCTCTTTTCCTTCTAAAAATACATATAAAACTATGTAAGCAAGGAAGAAAAGCCTTCAGGATTCTGGGGGGTGTCGTTACAATCCAAACTCTGATCACATTTTTACATACTATCAAGAACCACTTACAAACAATAATAAAAATTATGGTGAAATTATGGCGTCATTGGTCTGTAATGTGCGTCTGAGGCGGAGCTGATTTTATCTCTGTGTTGGGCTTATTTTCTGTGGTGCGCTGTGCTGCTTTGATTGATTCAGCACCACACCTGTTTCTGTCCTGCAGCCTAGCTTGCTCCTGCAGTAGTTAAAGGGGGTTGTCCACTTTCAGCAAATAATTGATATGGTTTGTGTAAGGAAAAGTTATACAATTTTCAAATATACCTTCTGTATCAATTCCTCACCATTTTATAGATCTCTACTTGCTTTAATGCTATAGGAAGCGTCTATGTTTACTTCCAATGGACAATGAACAGTGTCCAACAATATATACCATAGGAGACTCTTAGAACAAATTATTCCACTTTACTTCATTATTCACAGGTACAAATTCTTCTTAATATCATACAGAGATTATATCATCATATGTAGACAATATAGCTATGAAGTGAGTGCAATAGTAGCAAATGCAAATTAGTCGCTCCATCAGCGTAATGTGAAATTTAATAATATATACACTCACCTAGTTTTGAACTCGGACAGAGACTCACAATCCTCCAACCGCTAAGTAGGATGGTGTAAGCCACATGAATTACACGCCTGAAGGAGGTGTGTCCCCAGAAAAGTCACTTCATGGTCATACAGAAAGTATATTGGAAAATTGTATAACTTTTCCTTACACAAACCATATCAATTGTGGACATCCCCTTTAATCATTTGTGATTGACAGCTCCACACACTCTGTGCTGTCCGAATCTCTGAGCTCTGAACCAATCCCCTTGGAGGCCAGGGTTTAGAGATGTTAAGGGGCTACTTTTCAAGGTAGCAAAAAGAGGCATTTTTTCCTTGCCCATCTTGGAAAACATATTTGCATATTTCCCAGTATCCCCTAATGGAGCATCAATTGCTACAAGTCTCCACACACCAGTAAGGCAGCTTTAAATGGCAAAGTCTACGTAAGGAGAACTCTTACTTCCCTACCCTAATGAAAAGCCTCTCACTCAACTAAACACTACACTGTACTGAAGAGAGACAACCACGTTAAAATATTTTTGTCCACAGATCTGGAATAGATATACTGGTTTGGCTTTAATCCAACATCATGTCATTAGGCTTCCTGAAAGTCATGCTTAATGATAAAGGGGCTGTCTTTCAAAGTAGCAAGAAGAGGCATTGTTTTCCTTACTATTCTTACAACCCGACCCTATCTTGCCCTATGTTGACCTCAGCTTGTTTACTTGGTGCTCCCTCCTGTCTAGTGATGTTGTGCTGTACTTACCTCTCTGCTGTGTCCCGGTTTGGTGACTTCTCTTATCTGATTGTGTTGTTTGTTCTTGTGTTTTGTGTTTTCACTTCGCCGTAGGAAGCCAAGTGTGTTCCCGTTTCTGCTCCCCACAATACACAAATGTTGCAATTGTCAACATGGCTTTCGGAACCATAATAACTTTTTGTACCATAATATCTTATTGAGATTTTTCTTATTTTTTCAGATACAAAAAGAATTCAAAATTACAGATACTCATTATGTGTCTGTGCCCCCCAAAAATAAATAAAATAAAAACAAAGCACAGTTTGAGCTTTCTATTTTAAAGCAATAGCTCAGAATGAAATGATGATAAACTGTAGCAAGCTCCAATTTGTATTTCAGCCAAAGGAGCAAAATCAAATACTGGATCTTATCAAAACTAATCTGTGCTACAAACTTAGGGCACATTCACACGGAAGTATGCCCGCCGGAAGGGCATAAAAGTGTGCGCCGGAGAGGAGAAAGAGGAGACACAGGAAAAGATAGAGCATGTGTGGCGCGGATCGGTGCCACACATGTGAGGCACCGTACCTCCGACGTGCCGCCATTGCCGTCTATGGGACTAATATGCTGCCACAAATTTGCGGCCGCATATACAGATGGCAGTATGAATGAGGCCTTACACCAACAAAACACATCAGATATTGTAATCTAATCGCTAGCCATTACAAGGCTACAGTGTTACAGTGTTACTTTATCCAGTAAGAAAAAGTTTCTTAAATCATTTTGCTATAATAAACTGTAAATTTGAATACCTTCTTTCAGAAATATTCCAAGTTAAAAGCACTTTAGACCCGGTAGGTTTCCTAATTTCAGAATTATTACTCCTTTATTGCAGTCATTTACAACAGAGAGAAAGAAAAACCCTTTTGTGTTGCCGTCACTCGGCTGCACTCTATATTTGAAGCCTGGCTCCCCAATGGAGATCACTCTATAGCATAAACGGCAAACTGCTATTTTCTCAGCAGGTGGAACAGCGTTCATCTTCAAAAAAGCAGCATTTATTAAAAAAAATGGGGCCATAATACACACAGTAAATCTAGTCAAAAGGTTACAAACTGGTGACGCATCCATTTGCTTAAGTCGTTTTATACAATGCATTTTATGCTACAAAGATGCAAGTAGTACTTCTTTTACCTACTGTTACTAGGGAACATATAATTTGTTTAGTCTTTCTCTCGGTCTCTGTGCTTTTACACTGTTTGAAAATGTAAGATTCCAGGAATAATGTAATGCTGTATCATGACCATCCTTCCTTCATACAATATATACAAAGTGAGCAAAGCCAGGTATTCTATACAGACAGTGCAATCCTTGGTATCAAAGCATAATGTATTGCTAAGAGCCATACTGATGGCTGATCAATGACTGCTATTAATGTCAATGGGGCCCTAAATGCACAGATTAAAGGCCTTACACTTAAAATGCCATCGATGAAAGGATAGGCACTTCTAAGGCATAGTGCCATAAAGAATTACACTTAGTGCCTTTTCAGCATGTGGTTTTATCAAAGCCCTTACTACGATAGCATTTGATATAGCTTTGAACACGATTCTATAATACCTACAAATGTCATTTCCATCAGAGTACAGTGTTATTTTACTTTACTCTTAGGCATGAAGGTATATATGGAAGAATATTGTATATGGAACGGAGAAAATCTCCCTATTTTCTGTATTGAAATCGGATCTATCCACATGATTTCAGATCCCAATAGAATGAAGGAACTATAGATCTTTTTATAGTAAGTGGGATATGGCGTTTCTATTTTCTGCCCTGCAGAGCAACAAACAGTCCATGAGCGTCATTTATTTATTTTTTTTCTTTTATTTCCTGTTCTATTTCCAATTTATTTGGGTGCATAGGTAGATTTCTCCAAAAATATGAGACTTTTTCACCTGCCCACTAAAGTTTGCCAATGTATCTTTGGAATCCAGATTTTGTGCAACAGCTGTAAAATGTCACTTAAGTTTGCGCAAATACTCCACTCCCATGCTACTGTAAGAAAATGACTGGAATTGTTTGCTTGAAAAACTTTTGTGCGAAAAAGAAAGTTGAAAAAAAAAAAACGGTAGGCTCAGATGCCAGATTTATCGCTCCCTAAGGGCTCATTCACATAGTCGCATGATTTGCGACCAAGATCGAGGCCCCTATAAACCTTTATGGCTCTCATTGTGACGGAGACTGGGGTCACGCCGACATAATATATGTGGTGCGGCTGCTCATCTGTCTATGGAGGGAGGAGAGGTGAAGAGCACTCACCCCTTCCCCCTCCTCATACCTGTCCTGTGCTCGCCTTGGATCCCATCCGGGCAAACACATGGCTGTTGGAATGAGGCACAAGACAAATTAAACAAGCCCACCATCTCCTCCCTAAGCACCCAAAATGAGACTGGCAAACCTATGGTACGGGTACCAGAGGTGGCACTCAGAGCCCTCTCTTTGGGCACCCAGGCCATCACCAAAGAGGACTCAAGGTATCTACTTGCACTCCCAGACAGCCCAGGACTTGTCACGCTCAATGCTATTATAAAGCAACAGCGCTGCCTGGGAATAAAGGAGGAGTGGGAAGGTGTGGACAGATCAGAATTATCATTGTTGCTCCTTGTCCAGGCAAAAATGTCTTCCTGTTTTGGGGAACAGGAAGAATTGGTCCTCCTTCTATCTACTGTATTGTTGTCCTCAGAACACTGATACAACTGAAAGTCACAACAGAGAATTGAGCAATAAGTTATGGCATAAATTGCCATGTAGGCAAAACAGGTGATAAACAGGTGGGTATGGGTTGTAGATTGGGCACTTGGTCCCTAAAAGGTTTGCCATCACTGCCCTACATGATGCCCTACATAAATGAAATTCACTTCTATACTGATAGTATTAAAAATGTGAAATTTCTTGCAAATCTTAAAACAGGTGCTGTAGTGAAAAGTGAATACCTGATTGCTTCTTACCTCGTAATACTATGAGCCTGGTGGTCACACTAACTTCTCCAACACTGTTGGATGCAACACATTCATATATAGCCTCATCTCTTGGTGTCCTTAAAGGTTGTATTCTTAGGACGGAACCAGAGCCATCATCAAATTCTATAACCTGTGGAAGAAAAGTAAAGCTGTCACAGTTGTTGTAGGCTCTAACAATATCTCTGGCACGAGATGTTATCACTATACTATCAGCAATTACTTTGCACATTGAGTTTCACAAGACATGACAATCATTTGGAAGATCTGGTAGCATTTATATAATTAAGATTATATACGTAAGATTGGGAAATATACAAATTAGAGGGCCTTACCCAGTTGTTGATAGAAGATCAATCTGATTTTCCAATGAGTCATTTTAGCACCCCAGGGTTAAGTCGTCAACATACTGATTCGTATTATAATGCATGCTTTGAGCCAAATCTTTTCAATAAGAATCCTTGTGCTTTACCTTCATTTATTTCACTTCTGATTTGATATTCCATATACAACTTTAGTCATTTACATATATGTGGTAACTATCTATTCAAAGCCAATGACTGGTACCTTTGCACAGGCTACACATGGCTATCAAGGTCAGCTGGTCATGTGCAATTCACATAAGTGACTGCTTATCCAAAACAATAAGAGACAAAAAATGCAATTCTGGATATAATGGCCCACATTTACTAAAAACTAGTTACCGTACTTTATTTTTTAGTATCAGCCACTCGCTATAACAATGATTTGAGAGCTTCTATTCATGCCCCAGAGCAATACCGTTGTATTAAATTTGTGCCATTAGGGCATATTCCCACAGTGCCAACTATTTTATGCAAAATTTATAGCACTCCATTATGTAAGTGTGGCCATCTCAGTAGATGTAACCATTAACAATGTAGAACTTATGGTTACAAAATAACTTTTATAAGTATATTTTTTAATAATATTTGTTGAAATTAATATATCTATCTGATTTATTAAATTAATGTAAAAATATCACTTTAAAGCCTCATGCACACAACTGTTATGGGGACCGTGATCTGGCTGCTAAATAGGCTCAGATTTCTATGTAGAGTGGAGGGGTGAATATGCAAAGGTGAAATATATTAAGAAGAATATATGTGGCAGAAATATGAGCTAGATGCTTACATTTTTGGCACATAATACACACATACACATACACTTTAATAAATGTGGGCCATTATGTTAGCAGCTTTGATAAGGATTCAGACACAGAGTTCAGGGAATTGGGCTCTTCTCTACAGTTTCCAACTCTCTATTCCTATCAGTTCACTCCTGCATTCTAAACTCCAAAGGAGTTGGGTATCAATTCTAATACTAAGAGATATGAAAAACTTAGAGGAAACCCTGTGACTGCTGAGTTTGATGTAAGCAATGTTCTGTGTATACCATATGAATACCATAGTCACATTGTTGCAACAGAAGCCTGTAATGGCAAGTTATCTTTCTCCACTATGAATTATTTTTAGACCTGCCAAACTGTGCAGGATGATGGTGATTGATCAATGCCACCGCTATACATTCTTTCTCTTACTCGCCACCTGTCCCCTCCACTTAGTAGTGACATCCACCTGTTTGATCAACACCACTTGTTGTGGCTTTGTGGTCCTTAAGAGGTTTGATGTGGCATGTGTTTGATCTGTTGCTTCTAGACTATATTTGAGATGCCGCACACAGTCAAAGCTCATATCAACTGTTGATATTCTGTTAAAGCTTCACAATAAAACCAGAATCTACTTCAACACTACAAGAGCAAGCACTGAAGCCACACATGTATGTGAGGTCAGGGGTAAGCTTAAAAATCAATGTACAAGGGCAGTTCAATAAGTACCCGTGTTAAAAATGAAGACACAATTTTTTTTTCTTTTTCAACATAGTCCCCTTTTAGAAAGATACACTTCTCCCAACGTTCCTGAAAATTTTTTAACCCCTCAAAAAAATAGGATTTGTCGAACTCCAAGATACGCCTCTGTCTCGGCGATGACTTCCTCGTTTGAGCTAAATGTTTTTCCTGCAAGCCATTTCTTCATGTTAGGAAACAAGAAAAAGTCGCAGGGAGACAGATCGGGTGAATACAGAGGGTATTCATAACGCAATTCATTCAGTTTGGTGGCGACAACTCCGGATGAATGTGCTGGTGCGTTATCGTGTTGAAACAGCACCTTCTTTTTCGCCTTCATGCTGCCATGTCTCCTTCAATTTTTTGTCGAAACGGTCCAATAACTCACTGTGGTATTGTCCAGTGATTGTTCTTCCTTTCTCTAAAAAATCCATGATGATGACGCCATTTGCATCCAAAATCATCACCATGACCTTTCACCATGACAATTTTTTTCATCGCCAACTTATCATGTAAATATTAATTGCCGTTCCAGTCGACACACCACCGGCCTCTGCTACTTTGTGCACTTTCGTTCGTCGATCAGCGGGTGTCATGTTGTGGACTCTTTTAATGATTCTCTCGGTAATCAGGTCTGCCGGGAGTCCTGGTCGCTCCTCATCAAAAACGGATGTTCGCCCACATTTAAATTCGTTGAACTAATATCTAACTGTGTTCATAGATGGCGAAGCGTCCCTATAAACAGCATTCCGCTTTGCTTTTATCTCCTCGCATTTTTTCCCATCCAAAAACAAATAAGCGAATTACCGTACGATACCGCTCGAAAAATCGAAATCAAGAAACACGTCTTACTCAAATGGCAGCCAAATCCAAACTAACCTATACAATCAGTCTGCAATTTGTTTTCCCGTCGTTTGATAGATGGCAGCACACGATGATAACACCAACTTCCCTCAAGAACGCCCTCTGTCGTACTTATTGAACCGCCCTCGTAATTAATGTTTTGTTTTAATGTGGTATAATGGTATCATTTTGGAATACAGTTGATATATATATATATATATATATATATATATATATATACACCTAGAAGTAAAGAAAATATTAAAGATCATATGCATTTATATACTATCACATACAATTATATGGAATAAAGTAGAACACACAATCTGTAAAAACATCTGTTACAGCTACGTACATGTACAAACATAAAGCAAAAGTCATTTGACTTCTTGGCATCTTGGCAGCTCATGTAAGCACATTTCTTAGGTCTAGTTTTGCTTAAAATTCATCAAGGTACAACTTGACCACAAAAAACTGTGGTTTTACAAAACTGTGGGTATTTTTCCCTTATTAGACTTTTGCATGTATTTGCTCCAATTGATGCCAAATGTTAAATATATACACATATATATTTATACACACACACATATATATATACATACATATATTTATATTTTTAGAGAGGAGGTACATATGTTAAGAGAGGGAAGACAGACAGGTGCACCCCAGCACCAGCAGTGAAAAAAATCAGCAATGAAGCGCCATCAAAAAACCTTTTAATAACTTTGCTATACTGTATACAACATTCATAATTGTATTTAATATTTCCTTAGTTGATGAATGCATGTATACTGATTTTATTCACCTATGGTCAATAGCAACATGCAGGGAGAATATAAACGCTTTGCAAATACTCGTGTTCACAATAGAATGTATTATTTAAGATGTAAGATAATGGAATATATTTGTTTTTTGTTACTAGCTTATTGAGCCAGTAGCTCTCTCCTGTAACTGCATCACAACTCCTAAGGAGCTGTAATGCAGCGCCAAGTGGAAAGCCTGATATCATGAACCGTGTATATATAGGTCACAACACCACAACTCCATGCATGTGTAATCTTTGACGGAGGAACAGAACAATGGACCTAATACCTCAAATCTCTGGTTGCTGACTTTCTTTCCCTTTTTATTCCAAACTATTTTCGGTCGGGGGTCTCCGGTAGCTTGACATATAAAGGATGCAACTCCTCCTGATACTCCTGTTTGATCAACAGGGCTTCTTGTGAATCTTGGTGGAGCTGAAAAAGGAAAAAGAAATGAAGATTAAAAAAACAAGCTCAATGTGACTAATACAGCAATAACACATTTCTACAGTATACAGCATTCCTCAAAGTCTTTTAGACAACATTCAGGTCTCATTTTTAGCTGTCCATTGTAAGGATACCTTGACCTCGTATGCTTATAACAGAGGGCTAGGTTGTATCCCACTGTACTTCTTATTCCCACTTTCAAGGGAAAATAGCCAGTGATTTGCCGCTTCTTCGTGCTTGTTGCTCAGGGGTGTTTCGCCAATGGATGTAACTTCCTTATATGGACAGTGACATCACTGGGGACCTCCCTGAGTGTAAACTCAATGGAGGCCAAGGGTTGATGCAATGGCCTCTACTCAGTGTATATGTCGCTAAGCAGAAGAAAGATAGAAAGACATACATTGTGAATCTTTCCATCCTCTGTTTCTACAGTATGGTCACAGGTAGGCAAAAAAAAGGCCACTGTCTGCCAATATATGTCTATGTATACACTCAGTGTATATGATGAAAAAAGCTGAGAGCTTCTCTGGAGTATACGGTGAGCATATGAAGAAAACATAGTATAAATGTAGCCTGATGCTAAGCAGCTAAAATACAAATTGTAATTTGTGGGTTAATTTTCCATTTGTTCCATTTTACCCAAAACAATAACAAATCATTGTGATTTCCACAGCCAGATAACTTAAGTCACGAGAAAATTAGTCAGAAGAGTCTTTCCATAACACTTTAATGTCATGGATTGAGGTGAAAACACTACAGTGTGAAGTATTAACTTGACATGTGTCCCCAGGAAGCTGAAGCATGACATTGTATAAGATGACTAAAGAAATAAACACGGTCATATCACAGTCAGAAGGAAAGAAGCAGACAAAATACAGGATTTTAAAAATTCTACTACTGGTATTCTCGACTTACAGCTGTTATTACAGAGTAACCTATTTGCTTTCATGGGGCAATCTTCTTTGTAAGGTTGCATATACTAAGAATGCTTGTACAGATAATATGCTTCTATTTGTGAAAAATAAAAAAAATGTATCTCTCTGTACATACCAGTTTATGACGAAATTCAAAATGTAAACCCTAACCTTCTTGAATAGAAAATACTCAAAGTTATAATTCACAAGAACTAAAGTATTTTAGATTTATAGGTAGTAGTGGGTTGCTATGTCTTTGTTTTAAGATGCAGGATTCGATTATTTGGGAAGTAGATTGCAGTAGTGGGATAGGGAAGAATATCTTCAGTTATTTAACATCTACATCAAATATTCAAATTCCATATACCTCCAACTATGTGTGGATATCTATCTTTATCAATAGGTTACCCTGTCTTAGTACCATCATTGAACAATTCCAACCAAATGTGTAAATGCAAGCTGTTTTTCTAGTTTCCTATGGTCCAGTCTGTGGTAGCCGTAAAAATAATGAATATAATTAGCAATTTAAAATAATTTGTCTGATGAAAATGATGCAAATGTGCATAACCTGCTTTGATCATTCTGCTCTATTACATTCAGCCTTAATATTAGACGAAGTGTCGTCTAACAGGCAGCGCGTTAGGCTCTTTCACATTCAGAGGTCCAGTGATTTCCAGGGATGCCTCTCGAAGCCATTGATTTCTATGGGTGTTTATGCATTGGCTTGTATTTTCACTGAGCTGTTGTCCATGGAAAAAAATATGAAACATGTCCCATTTTTTTCACTGATGCGGATCACGGAAGGCAAAAGAAGTCTATGAGTCCGCAAAGTTAAAAGTTGCTTCACGGAGAAAAAGACAAAACGCAACCGATGTGCAACTGAAGCTGAGCAATATCGTCAATGTGAAAGAGCTCTTATAGAGCAGGAGAGGCTGAGTAGATTGTACATTGTGTTTTATAACTGCAGTTAGCACGTAAAAGAGCAGGAGAAACTGAGCAGCTTGTACATAGTGTCCTATCAGCAGTCAGTAGTTTATAGAGCAGAAGAGCTGATAAGACTGTACATAGTGACATATGTTCAGGTAACAGGTTATAGAGCAGGAGAAGATGTACTCCTACCTGCAGAACATGTAAATATACACTCACCGACCACTTTATTAGGTACACCATGCTAGTAACGGGTTGTACCCCCTTTTGCCTTTAGAACTGCCTCAATTCTTCGTGGCATAGATTCAACAATGTACTGGAAGCATTCCTCAGAGATTTTGGTCCATATTGACATGATGGCATCACACAGTTGCCGCAGATTTGTCGGTTGCACATCCATGATGCGAATCTCCCGTTCCACCACATCCCAAAGATGCTCTATTGGATTGAGATCTGGTGACTGTGGAGGCCATTTGAGTACAGTGAACTCATTGTCATGTTCAAGAAACCAGTCTGAGATGATTCCAGCTTTATGACATGGCACATTATCCTGCTGAAAGTAGCCATCAGATGTTGGCTACATTGTGGTCATAAAGGGATGGACATGGTCAGCAACAATACTCATGTAGGCTGTGGCGTTGCAACGATGCTCAATTGGTACCAAGGGGCCCAAAGAGTGTCAAGAAAATATTCCCCACACCATGACACCACCACCTGCCTGAACCGTTGATACAAGGCAGGATGGATCCATGCTTTCATGCTGGTGACGCCAAATTCTGACCCTACCATCTGAATGTTGCAGCAGAAATCGAGACTCATCAGACCAGGCAACGTTTTTCCAGTCTTCTACTGTCCAATTTCGATGAGCTTGTGCAAATTGTAGCCTCAGTTTCCTGTTCTTAGCTGAAAGGAGTGGCACCCGGTGTGGTCTTCTGCTGCTGTAGCCCATCTGCCTCAAAGTTCGACGTACTGTGCGTTCAGAGATGCTCTTCTGCCTACCTTGGTTGTAACGGGTGGCGATTTGAGTCACTGTTGCCTTTCTATCAGCTCGAACCAGTCTGCCCATTCTCCTCTGACCTCTGGCATCAACAAGGCATTTCCGCCCACAGAACTGACGCTCACTGGATGTTTTTCTTTTTCGGACCATTCCCTGTAAACCCTAGAGATGGTTGTGCGTGAAAATCCCAGTAGATCAGCAGTTTCTGAAATACTTAGACCAGCCCTTCTGGCACCAACAACCATGCCACGTTCAAAGGCACTCAAATCACCTTTCTTCCCCATACTGATGCCCGGTTTGAACTGCAGGAGATTGTCTTGACCATGTCTACATGCCTAAATGCACTGTGTTGCCGCCATGTGATTGGCTGATTAGAAATTAAGTGCTAACGAGCAGTTGGACAGGTGTACCTAATAAAGTGGCCGGTGAGTGTATATGTATGAACATGTAAATGCACTCCTACCTGCAGAAAGAAAGTTATAGATCAGAAGGTGCTAAGCAGACTATTATAGGGAATTTATGAGAATAGATTCCATATCTATTCACGTATCCCCTTTATTTCTCTGTTCTTTCTCTGCATATAATCAGTTATCTAGTAAGGAGAGAGGCGATATCAGTGACCGACACAAAACTACAGCTCATCCTGCTCTATATTACACTGAAATTTTATAACAGGTTTACTGCTATTTATTTGATATTGTTATATCACATTGTTGCATGGCTACAGAACCCTACTGTGCGGCAAATTACTTGTTCATGCTAAAAACTCTCACCTGCAATTTTAGGTCAAAAGGTTCACATTAGGACTATTTTCAATACCTGCTCTCAAGAGCCTCGGATCATATCTCCAGCTTCTCAATGAAATCTTCTTCCTTGCACTTCTGCTCCAAAAAGCAAACTGATTTTGCAATAAGTATCATCATCTATCAAAATGTTCTTATTGGAAGAGTCACAGTGTATGGAAAGATTGTTTTTAAAATGAGAAATCTCAAGGAGGCACTGCAGATGAAGTGCTTCTGGATAATGTGAACAATAAGTGAATCCTGCCAGCACATGTCCGTGTCACTGCTCTGTTAGTGGGGATAGTATAATATATATTATGTAACTTAACACACATGTATTTCCATCTATAGTCAACATTAATGACAAATCCAAGCATTTTAAGGAGCGCCTATGGTCACCACCTGTAATGTATGCTGTCCATCACATGACTCTTAAAGGGAACCCTTGTGATCTCTGGGATGTTCTATGATCTGTGCCTGTGCCGCAGATGTTTATTTCACAAATCAAAAGGCATTAGAGAAATTAACAAAGTGATAGACAATAGTTTATTGTATATGCTGTATGTATTTCCCTTTTCTTAATATATTCAAGGACTTGATGATAGGGTTAATGTCTTTAGCCCTTTGCCGGGTACTGCACATGATACTTATTTCAGCTTTTAAGGGATATAGCTATCTCTGAGATTGAGAGACAAGGCCTGAAGATATTTGTTTCGGGTGGTCGGGACCTATATTTGAAAATATATTATCTTATTTCTTGCATTTCTGCAAGGAAAAAGGAGGTCCTTGGACCAGTATTTAAAACTTAGCTATCATTGTTCCTTATAATTAGGACTAAGTAATATTTATCTTATTTTTAATTCAGAAATTGTGTGCTAGTCAGACGTGAAAGTGAGTTAAAATCGTAATGTGGTGGGGGTGGGTACTGTATTTCGATAGAGTTGGGAGGTAGGATTTAGGGTGTTGACTGGAGTGGATATGTTCGTACTGATGCTGGGGGTTAGTTCAGTATGTACCCTCAGGGGGTGGTTGGATATATCTCAAGGATAGCTCCTTAGATTGACACTATAATAAATACTACCCTGTTGTGGTGCGGCTTATTGGCTAGCCGCTATTATATTAGCCACTCAACCAGCCAGAATTCCCTATAGATTCTTTCCTAAATTAGTGCCTGGTTGCAGTGTGTCGCTGCAGATCAACACAGTGCTGTACTGGCTTAGTCCCACCTCATATCACCACTTATTAAAATATAAACGCTCAAACAGCCCCCCTTTGGGGGGGGACAGACTTTCACGTCTGACTAGCACACAATTTCTGAATTAAAAATAAGATAAATATTACTTAGTCCTAATTATAAGGAACAATAAAAGCTAAGTTTTAAATACTGGTCCAAGGACCTCATTTTTCCTTGCAGAAATGCAAGAAATATGATAATAGCTTTAAAAGGAGACACATCTCAAATGGGTTCTTCAATTTTGTCAATAAACTGTTTTCAAAGCTTCCTTCTAACTGAACACTATAGTGGTTGGCTGTTATTGGTGAGAAAACCTGGTATTAAGTGGTGGTAATTTCCCTTCAGTGCCACACTTTTGTGGGTAATGACGGTAAGGATTTCCAGACAGAAATACAATCCATGGTTATGGCTCTTCACAAGATTAGGAACATTAGTGTAATAAGAGAACATTACCACATCCACAGTGCCTGAATCTATTAACAAGTGTCCTTGGTTTATCATTTTCGATGGTAAATTTCTTTTAAATATTAAAACTTGCCTGATGGCAAAAATGATCAGAAATATGTTGCAATATCATCAAAATGACTGTGTATTATTTTAAATATGATCAATTACAGTAAAAAGTTCTACAATAATGCAGTAAAAGAATCTTCAGTATTGATAACACAATGATCCAAGTCCTTATAAGCAGTTATTGCCTTAGGTTGTTATTGTAGATGAATATTATTCTAGGTCCATGTATTACAGAATGAGTGGACAGTATCTAGGGAGTCAATTGCACCGCAAAGTGTATATTCATTACTTTGTCAAGTAACAGCTGCTAAAAGTAACTTGCTTACTCACTGAAAAAGCTAAGTGGCCTTCATATTTTTCTCCATAATATGAACAAGCAGCAATTGACACAAATGTCTGCAGTATTTAATCTTGCTGACTCCATTGCTCACATCCAGACCACAGCTGCTAGGCTCTCTGGTGGCACATACAATTACTACTGTCATGAGTCTGCCCATTAACATAAGGGCATTCCTGAATGTGAACGACAACTATTTATAACTTCCCCAGACACACTGTAGCATGCAAGCCAACAAAAACTTTAAGGCACACTTCATTAAGCAGTTCCTGACATTAACGTGGGAAACTTCCCGAGGAGTGAATGGCATCAATGAGGAAGCAATGCTAGAGACAGTCCAACATGACGGGCCATCACAGCCTCCTAGTGTTGGCCACTGTGTATCCAAAGTATGCATTATACTGGAGAGTTCAACAATAGGGATATTGTTTGTATTGAGTAGTTCTGCACACACGGTATTAGGAGATACATAGAATATTACTTCTACTTTTATTATATTTTTTTCTATGCCATCTCTGATCAGAAGCAGAAATATTGGTGATCGTAAGAAAGATAAAGATTTTACAACCATTCTTTTCTTTGTAGACATTCAATTTGCCCAAAATGAGGAATCCCATGTTACTTCATGGGTTATAGATTATAGATTAAACATATGTTTTAACTCTGTTTTCAAAACTTTTTACTATTCCATTTTCAGACTTTGGTCACATTTGAAGAAAAGTTGAAAAAAATAAATAAATGAAAAGAAATTACACTTTTGCCATCTGTTTACAGACTTCATTTTTAAGGCCTTCACTGTGATAACACATGACAAAACCTCTTTATTCTTTGGGTCAGTATAATCACCAAATTTAAGTAGCTTTGTTATGTTTTAAGGGGGTTTAACTTCAGCATTATCTACAGGTACAATGTTACAGGTTTAAGCACCACGGTCAGGTTCAACTGCAGTATAAAAGGTTAACTACCAGAAAACACCTGCTCTGTATGGCTTGACAACATTGCGCTCATCATTTAATTGTTGAAATACTAAAAAAATACTTATTACTTCATTATTTTAATATTTCCCAACAGTCTTTGGGCTCCAATTGCATATTAAACCAATTACTGCAAAATCGTGACCCAAATATCTGGATATGTTCAGCCAACAAGAGAGCTAAGGATGGGCATATCTGTCAGATGACTATTGGCATTGTACGTGGGAATCATGCGGAGGACATTGAAAGGCATTTCTCCTAAAAGCCTAGATCCCCCCTTTAACTTTTAATAATGAAACATATTTAAAGAGTATGCTTCTACTTTCTGACTCTAGTTCTGTAGATGTCTTTCAGTGCTGGACACACAACAGAAACTTCCAGTACAAGGAGACTACACCCCATCTCCTTACAGTATCTCCTTATAGTATTATATAACAAAAATGCCTACTGGGAGTCCACATATAGACACATGGGACACATATATCATATCAAGTTGTGACACAAAATTGTAAAGTCATAAATATGGTGGTATTCTCATCTGTTTATCATAAATGGATTGATCCATTAACTAAAACAGTTTCAGTCCACTTCAAGTATAAAAGTACAGTAATTAGATTGCTATATACAGTATGTATGGAATGTAAAAGCATTTCATTTTTACTTCATGCAGTTAACATGCTGAATGGATGACATAACATCACCTTACTATCCTTTTAGTGCAACCTGCAGACGATTCATTTCCAGCATTCATTGCTAATTTAGTTATTAATCATAATTTACCACATCAGCAACACAGCTCGTCAGAGAAAGCCATCATTTCAGCTTAGTACTAACCTGCACTTACAATGTACCTGAGAACTGGCTGGTGGAAGACTGATAATTAGCTTGGAACATGAAAAGGGAAATGCTATAATGTTATAATCAGATCAAATCAGGAGAGTATGAACCTATGTCGGGAAATGTTCAGACACTAGCAACTAGTCTAAGAAAGAAAAGGAACAAACACGCCACCAAATACTACAATAAAAAATGTGGTGTTATGAAATACCAGAATGAAATAACATTGTATGCATTTACAAGAAAAAAATGCAAAAAAATAAGAATAACTAAGTACAATGTAAAGTATAAAGCAAATGAGCATAAAAGTAATTTAAAAAGAGAAATAAGTATAAATAAAAATTTTGCTCATTACTCTATTGCCAACTGGTCTCCCCACCATCTACAACCACTACAGACAAAACCTCAGACCCAAGTAAACGCCTAGAAATCCTGAGGCTTAAGGAAACACTTACCGTAAGTCAAAGCTAATGAATTGAATAATGCATGGTGGGAGGGAGCATTACCCATTCTTGTTGTAGAACCTAGAACCTATGTAGTACCTACAGTTATGCACCTCCCTTCAGGCCCTGCACAAGGTATAATTCATTGAATCAGCTATGACTGGAGCATTCCCCGCAGGTCCGGCCTCTTAGTATATCTGGTGCATGATCATATAGCCAGACAATCCTACTTCTGGCCCTGACAGGAACTGGCACAGGTTATACAGTAGCTAATTGGTAAGGAGACCCATTCCTCACTGATCAGGCGTGGATGTGGCATAAGGAGGGGGGTTCAGAACAACTTTAATATGGCTTCTACGTTAGTTGAGTGATCGTAGATGAGCTGATGCATGGTTTCCACATGGGGGAAGGGATCTCTATTCAATTGTGTCGACTGTAGATTGTCTCCCTGCAGTGTACCCTATCATACACAGATGAACTTAGAGGAGAGACAAGATTTGTATGGAAACAGCAGTCCATGTAGTGAGATGTTATCAGCACTTAATACAGCTTATCTTGTCAATCAGACCACCTTAAAGACTAAAGAGAAGGCATTCACTTCACTTTCACAGCAAAATGAAATAAAGGAAACAATCTGAATAGGTGGCCCCTAGGGTGAACACAGTGATGTAAATAATATACTTTCCAATAATTACCTACAAGCAGGTATGGGAACAATATGATATCTGCTCGTGACCATGACTTTGAGCTTTTCATTTTCCACATGTTTGTAATCTAGATGGGCTAAATCTACCTGAATGAAAATAGAGACTTGCTGGATAATCCAGTCCTAATCCTTCATCTAGTAGCAAATGAAAAACATAAAGCCTCTTGAATGTAAAAGGTTTGTGACGTGCACACCCCTTCATCTCGGTGGAGCACTACCTAACCATGTCATATTCAGTCATCTCACAAAAGGATATTTGGCAGCAAAGCACCTCACTGCTCCTCTTAAAAGTTTAATCACTGCAGAAAGACTATGAATTATTTGGTATCTTCACATGTAAAGCTGATTCTCCAACTTTGTGCCAGGTGCAGAGAGCCGTAAATGAGCAGACAAGTGATCTCATGCGGAATAACAGGAGAGCAGAAAGTAGATCATGTCCATTAATGAAAACATTAGTGCATCTAATCCATATCAGAAGGCTTGTATCTGAAGTACAGGCTAGATCTTTGGTGCAAAATGGAGAAGGCAACGACAGCACTAATGACATTGACATGGTACACAGCAAGAATGTATTGCTGTATTCTCTCCGTTTACTAATAATAAACTGTTAAACATGAATGCACAATGTGGTTACAAATCAGCACTATCTGTTCAGGTACATAAAAGTGCATTATAACAATGGGTTCAGTGGAGGAGACAACACACTCGAAACTATATTTGGGGGTGTCACCACTCTTAGTTTAAGCCATTATTTTCTACACAATATCTACTTTTCTTAGACCTTTGCTGTGACTGTGACTTGCACTATATGTTCATTACTAACATTCCATAACCGGTTAACCCCTTAAGGACGCAGGGTTTTTCCGCTCATTTCTCGCTCTACAAATTCAAAAATCCATAACATTTTCATTTTTATGTGTACAAACCTGTGTGAGGGCTTATTTTGTGCGTAACAAATTTTACTTTTCCGTAATGTTATTTATTTTAACATACCGTGTACTGTGAAGCTGAAAAAAAATTCCAAATGTGGAAAAATTGAAAAAAAAACTGCACGTCACATTCTTGTGGGCTCAGTTTTTACGACTTTCACTCTTCGCTCCAAATAACACGCCTACTTTATTCTTTGGTTCGGTGTGATCGCGGTGATACCAAATTTATATAGGTTTTATTGTGTTTTAATACATTTTCAAAAATTAAACGAATGTGTACAAAAAAAAAAAATTTTGTCATCTTCTGAAGCTAATAACTAGAGATGAGCGAACATGCTCGTCCGAGCTTGATGCTCGGTCGAGCATTAGGGTACTCGAAACTGCTCGTTACTCGGACGAATACTTCGCCCGCTCGAGAAAATGGCAGCTCCCGCCGTTTTGCTTTTTGGCGGCCAGAAACAGAGCCAATCACAAGCCAGGAGACTCTGCACTCCACCCAGCATGACGTGGTACCCTTACACGTCGATAGCAGTGGTTGGCTGGCCAGATCAGGTGACCCTGGGATAGACTAGCCGCTGGCCGCGCTGCTCGGATCATTCTGTCTCTGGATGCCGCTAGGGAGAGAGCTGCTGCTGGTCAGGGAAAGCGTTAGGGTGTTCTATTAGCTTACTGTTAGGCAGGAGTGATTCTCAAAGAACCCAACAGCCCTTCTTAGGGCTACAATAACGTTCTACTTTTTTTATTTTAATTTGCATCTTTTACCATTTTGTGAGGAATTAGCAGGGGGACTTGCTACCGTTGTGTTTAGCTCTTAGTGGCACACATATCCATAGCAAAGACCGAAGTGGGAAAATTCAGTAGGGGTTGGATTTCTATTAGGCAATAACTCAGTGTCATCTCATCTGGCATAGTAGTGTGCTTCCTTTGATACTTGGCTAGAAAATAGCCATAGGAGAATACAAACAGCTTCTTGAAGCCTACAGTAGCGTTCTATATATTTGATTTCTGGTTGATCTGCTGGTGGCTGTAGTTTCTGCAGTGCATGTACTTGCCAATTCTGAGCAATTTGTAGTGAGACTTGCGACCGCTGTGTTCTGCGCTTAGTGGCGCACATATCCATAGCAAAGGCCGAAGTGGCAAAATTCAGTAGGGGTTGGATTTCTATTAGGCAATAACTCAGTGTCATCTCATCTGGCATAGTACTGTGCTTCCTTTGATACTTGGCTAGAAAATAGCCATAGGAGAATACAAACAGCTTCTTGAAGCCTACAGTAGCGTTCTATATATTTGATTTCTGGTTGATCTGCTGGTGGCTGTAGTTTCTGCAGTGCATGTACTTGCCAATTCTGAGCAATTTGTAGTGAGACTTGCGACCGCTGTGTTCTGCGCTTAGTGGCGCACATATCCATAGCAAAGGCCGAAGTGGCAAAATTCAGTAGGGGTTGGATTTCTATTAGCCAATAACTCAGTGTCATCTCATCTGGCATAGTACTGTGCTTCCTTTGATACTTGGCTAGAAAATAGCCATAGGAGAATACAAACAGCTTCTTGAAGCCTACAGTAGCGTTCTATATATTTGATTTCTGGTTGATCTGCTGGTGGCTGTAGTTTCTGCAGTGCATGTACTTGCCAATTCTGAGCAATTTGTAGTGAGACTTGCGACCGCTGTGTTCTGCGCTTAGTGGCGCACATATCCATAGCAAAGGCCGAAGTGGCAAAATTCAGTAGGGGTTGGATTTCTATTAGGCAATAACTCAGTGTCATCTCATCTGGCATAGTACTGTGCTTCCTTTGATACTTGGCTAGAAAATAGCCATAGGAGAATACAAACAGCTTCTTGAAGCCTACAGTAGCGTTCTATATATTTGATTTCTGGTTGATCTGCTGGTGGCTGTAGTTTCTGCAGTGCATGTACTTGCCAATTCTGAGCAATTTGTAGTGAGACTTGCGACCGCTGTGTTCTGCGCTTAGTGGCGCACATATCCATAGCAAAGGCCAAAGTGGCAAAATTCAGTAGGGGTTGGATTTCTATTAGGCAATAACTCAGTGTCATCTCATCTGGCATAGTACTGTGCTTCCTTTGATACTTGGCTAGAAAATAGCCATAGGAGAATACAAACAGCTTCTTGAAGCCTACAGTAGCGTTCTATATATTTGATTTCTGGTTGATCTGCTGGTGGCTGTAGTTTCTGCAGTGCATGTACTTGCCAATTCTGAGCAATTTGTAGTGAGACTTGCGACCGCTGTGTTCTGCGCTTAGTGGCGCACATATCCATAGCAAAGGCCAAAGTGGCAAAATTCAGTAGGGGTTGGATTTCTATTAGGCAATAACTCAGTGTCATCTCATCTGGCATAGTACTGTGCTTCCTTTGATACTTGGCTAGAAAATAGCCATAGGAGAATACAAACAGCTTCTTGAAGCCTACAGTAGCGTTCTATATATTTGATTTCTGGTTGATCTGCTGGTGGCTGTAGTTTCTGCAGTGCATGTACTTGCCAATTCTGAGCAATTTGTAGTGAGACTTGCGACCGCTGTGTTCTGCGCTTAGTGGCGCACATATCCATAGCAAAGGCCAAAGTGGCAAAATTCAGTAGGGGTTGGATTTCTATTAGGCAATAACTCAGTGTCATCTCATCTGGCATAGTACTGTGCTTCCTTTGATACTTGGCTAGAAAATAGCCATAGGAGAATACAAACAGCTTCTTGAAGCCTACAGTAGCGTTCTATATATTTGATTTCTGGTTGATCTGCTGGTGGCTGTAGTTTCTGCAGTGCATGTACTTGCCAATTCTGAGCAATTTGTAGTGAGACTTGCGACCGCTGTGTTCTGCGCTTAGTGGCGCACATATCCATAGCAAAGGCCAAAGTGGCAAAATTCAGTAGGGGTTGGATTTCTATTAGGCAATAACTCAGTGTCATCTCATCTGGCATAGTACTGTGCTTCCTTTGATACTTGGCTAGAAAATAGCCATAGGAGAATACAAACAGCTTCTTGAAGCCTACAGTAGCGTTCTATATATTTGATTTCTGGTTGATCTGCTGGTGGCTGTAGTTTCTGCAGTGCATGTACTTGCCAATTCTGAGCAATTTGTAGTGAGACTTGCGACCGCTGTGTTCTGCGCTTAGTGGCGCACATATCCATAGCAAAGGCCGAAGTGGCAAAATTCAGTAGGGGTTGGATTTCTATTAGCCAATAACTCAGTGTCATCTCATCTGGCATAGTAGTGTGCTTTGATACTTGGCTAGAAAATAGCCATAGCAATAGGATAGCATTGTTTGGTTTTAAAAACTCAAAAAAAAGTTAAAAAAAAAATTAAAGTTATAACTCTCATTTTCAAAATGTTTAACCCGAGGGCTAGGGGTAGAGGACGAGGGCGGGGACGTGGGCGTCCAACTACTGCAGGGGTCAGAGGCCGTGGTCCTGGGCGGGGTGAGACACCACCTGCTGATGAGGGAGCAGGGGAACGCCGCAGAGCTACACTCCCTAGGTTCATGTCTGAAGTTACTGGGACTCGTGGTAGAGCACTGTTGAGGCCAGAACAGTGCGAACAGGTGATGTCGTGGATTGCTGACAATGCTTCGAGCAATTTGTCCACCACCAGTCAGTCTTCCACGCAGTCCACCCATGTCACCGAAATCGCCACTCCTCCAGCTCCTGCACCTCAGCCTCCTCCCCCCCAGTCTGCCCCCTCCCAGGAAAATTTGGCATTTGAACCGGCATACTCTGAGGAACTGTTTTCTGGACCCTTCCCACAGTCACAAACCACTTGTCCGGTTGCTGCTGAGCAATTTTCCGATGCCCAGGTTTTCCACCAGTCACAGTCTGTGGGTGATGATGACCTTCTTGACGTAGTGGAAGTGTGTAAAGAGGTGTCCGACGATGAGGAGACACGGTTGTCAGACAGTGGGGAAGTTGTTGTCAGGGCAGGAAGTCCGAGGGGGGAGCAGACTGAGGGATCGGAGGATGATGAGGTGACAGACCCAAGCTGGGTTGAGAGGCCGGGTGAACACAGTGCTTCTGAGACGGAGGAGAGTCCTCGACCTGAACAGGTTGGAAGAGGCAGTGGTGGGGCCAGACGGAGAGGCAGGGCCAGAGCTGGTGCATCAGCGCCACTGTCAACTAGTGAAGCTCCCGTGGTGAGGGCTCTTGCGGCGAGGGCTAGATCTTCAGAAGTGTGGAGGTTCTTTAAGGAAACACCGGATGACCGACGGACTGTGGTGTGCAACATTTGCCAAACCAGGCTCAGCAGGGGTTCCACCACTACTAGCTTAACTACCACCAGTATGCGCAGGCATATGAATGCTAAGCACCCCACTCAGTGGCAACAAGCCCGTTCACCTCCGGCCGTGCACACCACTGCTCCTTCCCCTGTGTCAGCTGCTAGTCAGCCCCCTGCCCAGGACCCTGGCACAAAAACCCCATCGTCGCCTCCACGATCCTCCACAGCATCCACCAGCGTTCAGCTCTCCATACCCCAGACGCTGGAGCGGAAACGCAAATATAGTGCAACCCACCCGCACGCCCAAGCCCTTAATGTGCACATCTCCAGATTGCTTAGCCTGGAGATGCTGCCCTATAGGCTAGTAGAGACCGAGGCCTTTCGCAACCTCATGGCGGCGGCCGCCCCTCGGTATTCGGTCCCCAGCCGCCACTACTTTTCCCGATGTGCCGTCCCAGCCCTGCACCAGCACGTGTCAGACAACATCATCCGTGCCCTGACCAACGCCGTTTCTGACAAGGTCCACCTGACCACGGACACGTGGACGAGTGCTGCCGGGCAGGGCCACTATATATCGCTGACGGCACATTGGGTTAACTTGGTGGAGGCTGGGACCGAGTCTGACCCTGGGGCTGCTCATATACTGCCGACGCCGAGGATTGCGGGGCCTACCTCGGTCCAGGTGTTTCAGGCCTACTATGCCTCCTCCTCCTCCCACCCCTCCTCCACCTCCTCCTCCGAACTACCATCCGTGGGCACGGCGCCATCAGTCGGTAGCTCTAGGCACAGCAGCAGTGCCGTCGCTAAGCGACAGCAGGCGGTGCTCAAACTGCTGAGCCTAGGCGACAAAAGGCACACTGCCCAAGAGCTATTACAGGGCATCACGGCGCAGACTGATCTGTGGCTGGCACCGCTGAACCTCAAGCCGGGAATGGTTGTGTGTGACAACGGCCGTAACCTGGTGGCGGCTCTGCAACTCGGCAGACTGACACATGTGCCATGCCTGGCCCATGTGTTAAATCTGATAGTGCAGCGTTTCCTCAAGACATACCCCAATCTGTCTGATTTGCTCACGAAGGTGCGCCGCATCTGTGCGCATTTCAGGAAGTCCAGCCCAGATGCTGCCACTCTCAGGGCAGCGCAGCGCCGCCTCCAACTGCCCGCTCACCGACTGTTGTGCGACGTGCCCACGAGGTGGAATTCAACACTGACCATGTTATCCAGAGTTTACCAGCAGCGCAGAGCGATTGTAGACTGCCAGATGTCAACTTCCACCAGAACTGGTAGTCAGGTCAGTCAGCTTCCTCAAGTCTACAATGAGGAGTGGACGTGGATGTCTGATATCTGTCAGGTGCTGAGTAACTTTGAGGAGTCAACACAGATGGTCAGTGGCGATGCCGCCATCATCAGCCTCACCATCCCGCTGCTTGGCCTGTTGAAAAACTCTCTGGTCAGCATGAAGTCGGAAGCTTTGCGCTCGTCACAAGAGACGGGGGAAGAATATTCCCTTGTTGATAGCCAAAGCACCCTGAGGTCTGTTTCTCAGCGCATATCGGAGGAGGTGGAGGTGGAGGAGGATGAGGAGGAAGAGGAGGAGAATGTTGGCGAGACACAAGAGGGGACCATTGTTGAGTCCTTCACTGTTCAGCGTGTATGGGCAGAAGAAGAGGAGTTGGAGGAGTTGGAGGAGGAGGAAATGGACAGTCAGGCCAGTGAGGGGAGTGAATTCTTACGCGTTGGTACTCTGGCGCATATGGCAGATTTCATGCTAGGCTGCCTATCCCGTGACCCTCGCGTTCAAAGAATTTATTCCAGCACCGATTACTGGGTGTTCACTCTCCTGGACCCACGGTACAAGCAAAATCTTCCCACTCTCATCCCTGGAGAGGAAAGGAGTGTGAGAATGCATGAATACCAGCAGGCCCTGGTGCACAAGCTGAAACAGTATTTCCCTTCTGACAGCGCTAGCGGCAGAGTGCGTAGTTCTGCGGGACAAGTAGCGAGGGAGAGTAGGCGAGCAGGCAGCTTGTCCAGCACTGGCAAGGGTACGCTTTACAAGGCTTTTGCCAGCTTTATGTCACCCCAGCAAGACACTGTCACCTGTCCCCAGTCTCGGCAGAGTAGGGCTGATCTTTACAGAAAGATGGTGAGGGAGTACGTAGCTGACCATACCATCGTCCTAAATGATCACACAGCTCCCTACAACTACTGGGTTTCAAAGCTGGACATGTGGCACGAACTGGCGCTCTACGCCTTGGAGGTTCTTGCCTGCCCTGCCGCTAGCGTCTTGTCCGAGCGGGTTTTCAGTGCAGCTGGTGGCATCATCACCGATAAGCGTACACGCCTGTCGACTGACAGCGCTGACAGGCTGACGCTTATTAAAATGAATAAAGGCTGGATTTCTCAGAATTTCCAATCTCCACCAGGTGAAGGAAGCTCAACCTGAATAATTGATCCACTCCTCCTCCTCATTTTCCTCCTTCTCCTCCTCTTTGTACAGTAAAGCAGAGGAAACTGGCTATTTTTTGACAGGGCCCACTGGCTCTTGCTATAGTACTTCATGCATTTAATTTTTCTGGAGGGCCACCTACCCGGTCCTCTGTTTGAAACAATTTTTGTGAGTGCCACATACAGGCACTCAATCTATTCCATTTTACTGCAGGGCCACCTACCTGCTCCTCTGGTTTGAAACATTTTTGGGACTGCCACATACAGGCACTCAATCTATTCCATTTTACTGCAGGGCCACCTACCTGCTCCTCTGGTTTGAACAATTTTTGGGACTGCCACATACAGGCACTCAATCTATTCCATTTTACTGCAGGGCCACCTACCTGCTCCTCTGGTTTGAACAATTTTTGGGACTGCCACATACAGGCACTCAATCTATTCCATTTTACTGCAGGGCCACCTACCTGCTCCTCTGGTTTGAACAATTTTTGGGACTGCCACATACAGGCACTCAATCTATTCCATTTTACTGGAGGGCCACCTACCTGCTCCTCCGGTTTGAAACATTTTTGGGACTGCCACATACAGGCACTCAATCTATTCCATTTTACTGCAGGGCCACCTACCTGCTCCTCTGGTTTGAACAATTTTTGGGACTGCCACATACAGGCACTCAATCTATTCCATTTTACTGGAGGGCCACCTACCTGCTCCTCTGGTTTGAAACATTTTTGGGACTGCCACATACAGGCACTCAATCTATCCCATTTTACTGGAGGGCCACCTACCTGCTCCTCTGGTTTGAAAAATGTTTGGGACTGCCACATACAGGCACTATCCAAATTAAATTGTCTCCATAGCAGCCTCCACACGTTGTCTCCATTGCTACCTCCAAAAGTCGTCCATATAGCTGCCTCCATACATCGTCCCTTTATCAAACGAGGTGTGTCAGGCAGAAATTTGGGTTGTTTTCATGGATTCCACATCAAAGTTGTTAACTTTGTCGCCACCCTGCTGTGTTATCCACAAAATATACTGGCAAACTTTTACCATTTAGGGATATTATTTCAGCGCTTCTTGCGCATCTGTTTACATTCCCCTCACCCGGCATATCCTAAACTTATAAGAACGCTACTACACTTGATCTTATACAAAAGGTTCTTAGAAGTGCTGTTTGGGGAGTAGCCTAGAGACAGGGGCTTGGATTGGCGAAAGCTCGCCTGGCAGCGGAACGCCAGCTCCATGCGCATCATGCGCTTCTTGCGCATCTGTTTACATTCCCCTCACCCGCCATATCCCAAACTTATGAGAACGCTACTACACTTAACTTGGTGCAGGCTGGGACCGAGTCTGACCCTGGGGCTGGTCATATACTGCCGACGCAGAGAATTGCGGGGCCTACCTCGGTCCAGGTCTCAAAGGCCTACTATACCTCCTCCCACCCCTCCTCCACCTCCTCCTCCTCCGAATTACCATCCGTGGGCATGGCGCCATCAGTCGGTAGCTCTAGGCACAGCAGCAGTGCCGTCGCTAAGCGACAGCAGGCGGTGCTGAAACTGCTGAGCCTAGGCGATAAAAGGCACACCGCCCAAGAGCTATTACAGGGCATTCCACATCAAAGTTGTTAACTTTGTCGCCACCCTGCTGTGTAATCCCCAAAATATACTTGCAAACTTTTACCATTTAGGGATATTATTTCAGCGCTTCTTGCGCATCTGTTTACATTCCCCTCACCCGCCATATCCTAAACTTATAAGAACGCTACTACACTTGATCTTATACAAAAGGTTCTTAGAAGTGCTGTTTGGGGAGTAGCCTATAGACAGGGGCTTGGATTGGCGAAAGCTCGCCTGGCAGCGGAGCGCCAGCTCCATGCCAAGATCCAACTAACATAGTTTTAACTGCAGCACCTTTAATCTACTACTAGTTCACTGCCTCCATACATCGTCCCCTTATCAAACGAGCTGTGTCAGGCAGAATTTTGGGTTGTTTTCATGGCTTCCATGTTAACTTTGTCGCCACCCTGCTGTGTAATCCACAAAATATACTGGCAAACTTTTATCATGTACCGATATTATTTGAGCGCTTCTTGCTCACCTCCTTTGGTTCCTCTCTGCCACCCATTGGTTTGAAGCCTGAGTCCATTTAGGGTATGTCGCCATGACACTCTCTAGCCTGCTGCCGCTGCCTCTGCATGCCGTCCCCTATAGTGTCAGGGTCAATTATTGGATGTTTTAGATGCTATCTAGCTTCATTCTGTCACTCTGTCATGGCCATGCTGTTGCCCATAATTTTGGCATAATGGTGCGATTATGCAGCCTCAGAGGCATCCATGCATGCTGCCCCTGCTGTTTCCTGTCCATTTCCGTGGTGTTTCCATCCTTTTCTGAGGTTCCCAGGTGTTTGGCCAAGCTTCCCTGTGCAGAGCCTTGGTCCCCTTGAAAAATGCTCGAGTCTCCCATTGACTTCAATGGGGTTCGTTATTCGAGACGAGCACTCGAGCATCGGGAAAAGTTCGTCTCGAATAACGAGTACCCGAGCATTTTAGTGTTCGCTCATCTCTACTAATAACTTTTTCATGGCGTACGGAGCTGTTTGAGGTGTAATTTTTTGTGAAATGAGCCGACGTTTTCATTGCTACCATTTTGAGGTCTGTGCAACATTTTGATAATTTTTTATTTAATTTTTTATGTGATGTAAAAAGGTGTAAAAGTCCGTTTCAGACATTTGGGCGCCATTTCCCGTCTTGGAGGTCACCGCCGGCCGTAACCGTTTTTATATTTTGATAGATCGGGCATTTTGGGATGCGGCGATACCTAATATGTTTGTGATTTTTACTGTTTATTATGTTTTATATCAGTTCTAGGGAAAGGGGGGTGATTTGAATTTTTATTATTTTATTAATTTTTTTTTATTTTTTAAACTTTTTTTTTTCTTTTTTTCCCACTATTTCTTAGACCATCTAGGGTACATTAACCCTAGATGGTCAGATCGCTCCTACCATATACTGAAATACTTCTGTATTGCAATATATGGCATTTTTGCAGGTCATTCATTACCTGCGAATCCGCAGAAGCCATGTAGCCTCGTGTCAAAAGAAGACCCGAGGCTACCATGGCAACCGATCGCCGCCCCCCCCCCCCGATGACGTTCGGGGGCGCGGCGATCGTAATAAAGATGGCGGCACCCGCGCGCCGCCGTCTTTTAAACGCTGCCGGCGACTTTGCCGGCGGCGTTGAGAGGGTTAATAGCCGCGATCTGTGCAAGCACCGACCGCGTTTATTAGCGGTGGGGGTTTTCTGCAAAATGCAAAAACCCCCACCTTTCTATGAAGAGGATTCAGCCCGTGAGCCCTCTTCATACACTCCTTATATATACCTCTGCGCCGTAGAGCTAAGGGGTTAAGGACCAGGCCCTTTTTTGTTTTTTCGTTTCCACTTTTCACTCCCCACCTTCAAAAATCTATAACTTTTTTATTTTTACATGTAAATAGCTGTGATGGCTTGTTTTCTGCGTAACAAATTTCACTTCATAGTGATGGTATTGAATATTCCATGCCGTGTACTAGGAAGCAGGGAAAAAATTCCAAATGCAGTGAAAATGGTGAAAAAACGCATTTACGCAGTTTTCTTGTGGGCTTGGATTTTATGGCACAAATGACATGTCTACTTTATTCTTTGGGTCTGTACGATTACGGGGATACCAAATTTGTATAGATTTTATAATGTTTTCATACATTTACAAAAATTAAATCTCCTGAACAAATTTTTTTTTTTTTTTACTTTGCCATCTTCTGGCGCTAACAACTTTTTCATACTTCGTGTACAGAGCTGTGGGTGGTGTCATTTTTTGCGCCTTTTGACATTTTCATTGATATAATTTTTAGGACTGTACAACACTTTTTATTGATTTTATTTAAATTTTTCAAAATGGCAAAAGAACGCCTTTTTCGACTTTGGGCGCTATTTTCCGTTACAGGTTTAAATGCAATGAAAAATAGTTATTATATTTTGATAGATCGGGCATTTTCAGATGCGGCGATACCATCTTTTTGATCCGCCGGCAGCTTCGATGGCAGCGATCGACGGAATAACACCCGCGATAAGTGCTAGCAGCGATCGCGGGTGTTACCGGTAAGTCTTTGCTGCAATATGCCCGTGAACCCTCTCCCTGCACCGGGACCCGACGCGCGCCATGAATACATGGTGGGTAATCGTGAACCGGTAAATATGGCTCAAAATTTCAGATGGAAATCATGGGGCACATTTACTTACCCGGCCCATTCGCGATCCAGCGGCGCATTCTCTGCACAGGATTCGGGTCCGGCCGGGATTTGTGAAGGTAGTTCCTCCGCCGTCCACCAGGTGGCGCTGCTGCGCTGAAAATCATCTCAACGCGCCGGAATGCACCACCTCGGACCAGGTGAAGGTAAGCGCTTCCCGAGCGACACTTTTTCGGTTTTTAAATGCGGCAGTTTTTTCAAATACGTCGGGTTTTCGTTCGGCCACGCCCCCCGATTTCCGTCGCGCGCATGCCGGCGCCGATGCGCCACAATCCGATCGCGTGCGCCAAAAACCCGGGGCAATTCAGGTACAATCGGCGCAAATCGTAAATATTCGGGTAACACGTCGGGAAACCGCGAATCGGGCCCTTAGTAAATGACCCCCCATATGTCCCCCAGGTAATTGGTCAGTGGGTCAATCCTAAGGGAGATGATAAACACCCCAACCCCATGCACTATCCTTCCAACTTTAAAACCAATAACCACAGATCATGGGTAATACAAGAACAACTGTTTTGAATCATTTGCTCTTACCACTGACCTCAGCACCTCATGTTACAGATATGTTGTGTTATAGGTCTGTATATGCATGTTTTCTACTTTCAAAAACCAAATAAAACATTAAAAAAAGCTCAAAATGGCTGACAGTTCCCAAGAGTTTGCCAACAACTAGATCTTCTGATCCTTACTTTTTCTCATAAAGGGCTAATGGAAAGAATATATAACTTGTAACAACTGACCAAGTAAACATCATATCATGTTTGTTAAAGTGGATGTGTTAGCATGAAAATGATAGCTGTCCATGTTTCTTATAAAAATGGCATCCAAGAATTAAAAATATCTATATATGGAGATCATGTTTCCACAATACCCAAAAATTCTAAGGAGTATAATGTTCCTTAAGCAATACATGCAGTCACTTGCGGTAGATGTATGTTCATGTGTTCTCAGGTAGACAACACTAGCCCCCTTAAGAGCAAGGATTGTGCATGTCAAAATCCAACATGCTTGAGCTTTTTCCGCTTACATCTGCCACCAGGGGCACAAGTCAATTCCCCCAGATGCATCAGTTGGATGGCTTGTCATCTGTCATTCATTTAAAAAAGAAGGCCACCATAATGCTTCAGTGTGTACTGTAGCTTTAAATAGACTTTCTGATCTGAAGTTCTCCACTTAAATCTCCACATTGTACATGTATCCCACGTTTTTATAACCCTGTTCAAGAAAATTGAGGGTGAGGGTTAGTGTTACAGGTTATGCTCCACAAACGTTTGGAATAAAATATTAAGAACATAACAGCCAGATAATGCTGAATCAATAATGCATTACGCCTGCCCGCCTAAATAACTCCAGTGGTTTGCAGGGAGCTTGTTAGCGGAGCACCTATAGTTTCAGTACAATATCTTTATTTTTAATGAGGTTCACTTCTTTATCCACATTCCTTGCTCAGGTCTGCAGATTTGTGCTCCGATATTTTATTTTAATTGTATCACTGCAGCTCAGAAACTTCCCATGTTTGCACAACTTAATTATCTGATAAGCTAGACTGCAGTTGGCTCTGTCACATCAATGTAAGGATATGTTAAATAATTCAAATACTGGCGTTCAGATAAAGTACACGGAACAATATTTTCCCATTAATTACTGCAACTATTTTGGCTTTTATCCAAAAGAACATTAAAAATGTTTAAACTCCAATCATCTAGATTTTACTCAACATAAGGTAAGGGTTGGATGATACTGATAACGGTCCTCACTTTACTGACTGTTTGTACTCCTCGGGTATGAGGCATTCTGCTTGGAAAAAGAAGTGCCAGTCTGAAATCAATGCTGCAGATTTTGGATGGCTTATGACACAGATTTTCAGCAGGACACTGTGTCAAAATGTGATTGATGAATGGCCTTCATGTATATAATAACCCTAAAGCCAAACTTTGAATACAGTGTCATCTGCAGGAAGCATGATACAGAGCAGGAAGAGCTGATCAGACTGATACAAACTTGGTTTAAATGAAGAAATCAATTATAACTTGTTGTCTGTTTATAATGCTTATTCTGGGTATCAATGTCCAATGGATGGCTCTATCTACTCAGCTCCTTCTGATCTTTACCATTCTGATAGAAGATCAGACTGCTTGGTATCCATAAACTGGCCCCAAATTGCTTCCTCGAAGGATATCATCAATCACATAGGGTATTCTTGCATTACAGTGCAAAGGCTTTTTGGGACCAGACAGTAGTTTCTTGTAAATGAATTTGCTGGTCGGTTTTCTTCTGAGGCTGAAACCAGTTGACAATAACTTATGAAATTCCCCACTGTATAATTTCTTGAGTATAAGGCTACCTTGAAGATGTGATTTATTACCTTTACATAAGACTGTGAACAATATATTTCCACTGGTTTTGCAGCTACAGATACCTTTAAAGTTTGACTATAGAATTTCAGTTATTTACTACATCTACACTCTCTATACTTACTACTCACAATCTTAAGATTAAAAGAGTTATTGTTCTATATTTTATGCATAATTCGTTCTCAATGTGAAAAAGATGCATAAAATCAAATACAATATTACAAAATAGCAGTAATAAAATCAACTTTTTATCACTGTGATAAGTAGAAAAGCTTTGCAGATAACTGCAGTGCGATTAATGTAACACATTACCACGCCGGAGAAGATAAGTGGCATTAAGAAAAATAATGTGCCTAATTCAAATTAGCAGCATCCAATTGATGGATCCACCATGCGCAGGATTTGGAGGATTGTCAAGGGCATAATATCACAGCACGTTGGAACAGAGAGCCATCTGCATGATTTAAGAACTGCAGAATTACAAAGCACTATTGGCTTTTTATATAGCGCAGCTAGTAGATGTCAGACAAAACAGGGTGCCAGGCTATGTCATTGGGATATGCACAGTATTTACACAATCATTATTTGACTTAATGACAATATATATATATATATATATATATATATATATATATATATATATATATATATATTGATATAGTTATAGATATAGTTATTTCTCAAAATTTTGCCACAAGCAAAGTCAAGACCACTTTACACACATGCATGGGGCTGCTATCAGACCTTCTAAAAATGGGGTTTCAGATATGGTTTGTTGTTGAGTATCATATCATATTGTAGGATCCCCTCTCCAGAATAACTGCATTGTTCCAATGGTGATCTATAAGACCCATTTTTATTGGAAAGGGGGAAACACATAGGATTATGTTGTAAATGACAAAGCAAAAACCCCTTCACTCTTATATTTGCCTCTGCTAAGCTGATATGTATAATGTTGTTGGTCATTCTTTACACTGGAGAGTAGTTTACCAAGAATTGGTACTACTCATGACCTATCCATATTATGAGTAGATCAGTGGGGGAGGTATACCAGCCACCATTATCGATCAACATTTATATACAACACTTCAATGAGAAAGTTGCCTACATAGTGGCTGGTCAGTCAATAGCATACGGACTGAGCTCTGTCCTTCTGGTTACAACTATGGATTCATTTAAAAGCCTCAAAAATCCTTTTACAATAGTGTTCCTCCCAGGCTTACAGATGTTAAATACTAACCAATACTAGCAACAAGTGCAGTAGCAGATTATAATATAGGCAGTTGAGGCGTTAGCCCGGGGCCCAAGCCTTCTAGGGGGCCAATAGCACCGAAACCACCAAACAAATTCTATACTGAAACTGACCTTCACCCATCAAATCCCCATACATCTGTACATCTGTTTCTGTTCTCAATACAAATGTACACAAGGGCCATTTCAGGACCTTTGAACGTCCTGAAACCGCAAATTGAAAGCAGGCAGAAGGGACATATCCTCCAATCCCCAAGAAGCTTGATTCTAGTACCATATGTAGAAAGTGAATCCCAGACAGTATGGGACTATAATAATGATACAGCACAGGGCAGAAGGCAGTCTGGACCTGTGCAATACCCATGTAACTGGCCAGATTTGCCATACAGTGGTCTAGAAAAGCCTATAACAATCCTTGTCATGTAAGCCATATTAATTGGAATCAACATTGCCCAAACATTAAAAAAAATAGATAAAATGTTTAAAAATGGAAAATCATGGGCAGATGTAGATACTGAAATGCTGTATATCCACTTACATAACAGGAAGCAAAGCATGTTTCATTCTTATTTTCTAGTTTCAGATAGGTTCCTTCATACAACTAATTTGTAGTGATTAGCTCTTTTTGTGCTCAACGTCTGCAGAATACATTGAATTTCCCTTAAGCATTCAAGTGACTATTAACTGTAAAACAATATGTGGATGATAATACATGTCAAGTGCTGATGAAGGTAATCTGGCTACATAAAACACAGCACTACGAGCCACCCAAAGCCTGATATTTTTTTCTATGTGCAAAAAAAATTCCCTTAAAGCCTCCACATTCCAGCAAAGGGTCTGTTTGATATCTATACTGTATTTAAACTATGATAAGAGGAGCTTCAGAATCACTGGTGATACAGTTCAGAGACAGAGTCAGCAAGGTGTCAGCTCTCACGTTAGAGAATCTGTTTGGTGAACTCTGTCCTGGACACAATAATGAAGAATGCTGACCAGTTTGGTCTGGTACAATGGCAGACACCAAAAGGAAAAAACAGGCAAAATGGTGTTTCGCATGTACCACATATGGCACTGCTGCCAAATTTCTCTCTCTCTCTCCATCTACAGAAATGGTTAGTGTAGAACTATGCAGGATATTCATATTTTTGCAGAGAACCAATTACTTGAGATTGACCTCAACAGCAAGGGTAAAAGAGTAAGGCTCCATGCACACTACCACATTGGGTCACATTGAGGTCTGTTACACTCAGTCAAGGTGTAGTGAGCACAAAGTTGTCAAACATGTAATGTAATTTTTATTATTTAGGTATTTAATTATGTAAGTTCATTGTATATTGAATGATGATTGATCTCTTATAGTGAAATGCAATACAGATTTTCAAAACTGAACATGGGCATAGGACAGCAAGGTGCTGCCAAGAAATATTTGAACAAAGTGTTACGAGACATACATTGTTTCCAAATCAGTGCAATTTATACTATTAGACTCTTTAAGACTGCTTTGGAAAAACTAAGCTGGGCTTTATGCAGGTTGAAACATACAAAAGCTGCATTCCATAATCCAGTTTGAAAGCAAAGTCTTGACTAGTATGAAATTACTGACACTTCTATTCTAGAATATTATCTTCTATCCACTTAGAATATTTCACAGTGTTAAGTACAGACTGACAGTCAACTCCACTTTTTCTTATTTAATTGCATTAATTGTATTAAGCAAGATCAATAGAGAAAGCTGTATATGCTTTAAGTGGGAACAGCGAGCAGGTTTATGTTAAAATCTATGGTGATATTAGGAAAAGACAAAAGGTAAAATTAATTACAATTGCTTGGTCTATGATATGTGTGTTCCTTTGCTAAGAATATATTATTTAATAGGACTTGTAAGATACAATCCACGAGATATAAGAAGATATGAGCTGTAGATATCTTTCCAGTTCCTAAAGATGAACAGGCAGCATGGTAGAAATCATTGGCATGATACCGGAATTATGGCCATGCCTTATCACTCAAGTTTGTAAATTGATTCCATTGAGCTCCTTAAAATAGTCATTAGTTAAAATCTAGCATGTCTTTGATTACAAAACTCAACGCTCCAGTTTGTGTGTGCGGAAGACCCTACAACTGCTACTTTATCATTGGAACTGCTAAATTTCTCATATATCAGCATAATGTCAAGGCAAACACTGTGAGAAGAAAGCATGAACTGTGAACATGTGAAGCTTAGAAAAACTGAATGTCCCTGGCAGTACTTCAGATAAATAGATATTTGTAAAGGCAGGCAAGTATGCAGATATATGAGTATCAAAAAACAGACACAGGGGATAGGCACAGAAACGGGTTCAAGCTCTGAAACAGGGTGAAAAGTGCAGGTCAGGGTTTTGGGTAAGGTTAGGGTTCAGGGTTACCGGAATAGGCAGGGTTCCAGGTAGGGAAAGGATACAGGGTTCTGGATCAAATTAGTGGAGAGGATTCCAGGTCAGGATACAACTTCGGGATCAGGTCAGGATTTCAGGTTAGAATACAGGGTTCCTGATCAGGTCAGCATCTGATATTGGCTCAGATCAGATGCAGGATGCAGGCTTTGATACGGGTTCCAGTTCAGACTGGGTTTGGGATACTGGCTCAAGCTGGATACAGGCTTAGGTACAAGTTCAGGATATGGGGTTTCAAATACAAGTTCAGGATACAGGGTTTAAGATCCAGGTTCAGAATACACAGGGTTAGATACACACTGGGATTCAGGTTACTGGATCAAGCTAGATACTGGCTCGTATACATGTTCCGGTTCAGACTGGGATCCAGGGTACCGAATCAGGCTGGATAATGGCTCAGATAAAGGATCCAGTTCAGACAGGGGTTCAGGTCCAGCAGAAGAGAAACAGACAGTGGTACAATAGGTCACAGGAGAAAGTATAACCAGCGCTCAGTGAACTGAGGACTAGCTCTTTATCCAGTTCCTGGATTCAACCCCCAGCAACTGGGTGGCTAGCCCCTGCATCATTCAACCCACAGCTGATTCTAACACAGAAGGAACCATCCAACTTTCCAGGGATCAGATACTGTAGGACAAACATAAAATAGATTGGATGGTACTGCTACTTCATAGAATCCCATGCTTACTGACTAGTGTATGCAGAGCGAACTTTCAAAACATCCTCGCGGTGGTGCTCTATGTTAATCCAGTTAAGCAAGAATGCATCATAGTAGAACCACAAGACAAAGAATGGCATGGGACTCACCGGCTTGCTTTCCAATAAACCATCCTTAATTAAGCCATTTTAAAACTTACACAGGAGATGAGGTGGTGCAGAGGTGCAGCATCATGGGACAGCCGTTTCGCGGTGGTAGCACTTCTTCCGACTAGAAGTCCTTGCTTGATGTTGCACCTCTGCACCACCTCATCTTCCCTGTAAGTTTTTAAATGGTTTAACAATGAACGGTTTATTGGAAAGATACTCAGAGGCAGCTGTCTATCACCTGCCAGCAAGGCCACCCTGGATATGGCTCAAAGGCTTTGAACTCAGCAGCCAAAGTCCATTCAGAGGATTCTGAGGTTCCTTCATGAATATCAATTTTAGCCATTTGTTATTAGATTATACTACTCTGACTGTGTAGTTATACAGGGTGTAACAAAAAGGTCAGGTCGGTTATCTCAACTAACCTGATGACCCATATACTCAAATAAAATTTTTAAAAATCCCCTGTATGTACTTATTATTAGTACTTACCACATTTAATTCATGGTGCCATTACCCATGTACATAAATACATTTAAAAAAAAGTGTCCAGGACCTGTCATGGTATCATAATCTGTGTTTAAATTTTAAAAAAAAAACTCCCCATTTGTCTTCTTTACTATTAGTTGCATCAGTTACCTCCTTGACAGAACCTTTATTATGGATCACCTAGCTGATTTCTTCTCTTGTACAGTATGTTTAATCCTGTGTTGTTATGAAGCTACAATCACCATGGATTCCACTGTAATGCTGAAGCCAAGATCTTGTAAAACATATATGCAGGTTTTTGTTAAAGCCAGAGTCCCAAAGGTTTTGTTTGTTGCTGAGCAGGTTTTAACATGGTTATTTCCCATGCTGGGCATCATTTCATGCTGAAATGGAGCTTACAGCTGAGATAAGCTCTTTTTATTAGAGAATTAGGCTTTTTCTTTTCTTAAATAATCTCTGAGTGTGTTATATATTTCAAAATACTGATACATTTAAAGAGTGAAATTAGAAAATACCATCATTTAAAGAACATTTCCCACTCTTTAGAGTCTATTACAAAACAAGAAGAAACAAAGCTCTTTTGTGTACTGAGACTGCCGCGCATTAAACTGGAATTAAATTAAAGACCGAATTAATATGGAATGGTTTGGATTTTTAAGGAGAGACGGGCTAGCTAGCTTTGGCTACACTCTTAACAATCTTTATAAACAGTCTTCATTAAAGTCATTATCTGCAGGCTCAATGTGGCCACTAAATCTGCTGGGGGATCCGCTAATGGGACCTAAAGCTGAACACCGACTATAGAAGACAAATATGTTGTCATCAATTATATCAAGACACAGTAGCAGCCAGTTTTGATCTTTTGATTGCTGTTTATATCAAATAGTAATGTAAGGGTGTAAAGTTAGTTTTTACCACCTATTGAAAAAGGAAAAAATTAATTTGCCAATATGTAAAGACAGTTTATTACAAATTAAATTTATGTATTATTGCATATTTTTTATAATAACTAACACCACTTAAAGGGGTATTACCCCAAAGAAAAGTTTCTTTAATGTACTCAGGCTAACAAAATAACACATTCTCTAATTCAGTGTTATAAACAAAAATACCGCGATTCACATATATAATTCTGAGGAGAGAGGAGCTGCAAGCTACAGGCAGATAGTATTTGTCAGATACTAGTAAATACTAGGTAAATAAAAGTTTAAATAAACCTTGTACCCTGATAATCTAGCCACATTTTCAGCACACAGAACTAGATAGATAATAATGTGTGTACTTAGAGAGTCCCCGCCCACACTCTTACACTGACCATCACTGAGTGATAGGAGCTAAAACAGCAATAAAACAATGCAATAAAAGTAACAATGTAAAGCAAGGGGTTAAAATGATCTTTATTGTGTAAACATCACTAGGCGATTGAGATTTGAGAATTTTATTTCATGGGAAAACCCCTTTAAGCCGTTTGGCACTAAAGGCAGTGGTTTCGTAGTGCTCATCACTACTTCTTGTACTACTTAGTATTACATTTTTCCAGTTAAATTACAGGAAAACAGAAGAAATGTGTTCTTTTTCCTAGAAATGCCACCAGGCCTCCTTAAAGACCAATAACCAAAAGTGACTGCAGTCTCTATACCTCACATTACTATGCCTTTGGCCCAAAGTAACTAGCAATTCTGAATATGTCAATCTATAGAACATTTAGTTACCAGAGACATTTGTTCCAATAAGTAAATTATGGTTCTGCAGAATTCAAGATTTTTTAAATATATAAATCCCCTTTACTATAAAGGCACATCTGGTTTGTGAAGTAAAATTACTGCAGCAGCAAAATTGGAACAAAAAAAGAGAAAGCAAAATGAAAAAGAGAACATGTGAACCAGTTATGTGGCCTTATTGTGGAAATTTTGAGGCATTTTATTGATACATGCAAAATTTTAAAATTATTACATCTATACCAAAATTTAATATATTAAGTTTTAAAATGTGCTTTATAATTGAGTTACTGTAATGGTACTTGGTTTGTTGACAAAAAGTTTCTACTTCTTTTCCATTGTAAAAATAGGGAGTGAAAGAATGAGTATTTAAAATTATTATAATATCTTGTAATATGTTATTGGTGTTTGATTTCTTGTACAGAATTTTGGGATCCATTCCTCATTATTATAACATCCGCCCGCCTTACAATTCAACAGGATGAGTTGCTTTAGTGTAAATATCAAAGAACGATATCTTGTTATTAAAGGTAAAACTTGTGGGTACATGATTTACGGAGCAATGACATTTCATGTTCAACATAACCATTGCGAATAGGAAACACTGTAACTGAAGATAAAGACTGTCACTTTCAAACATCTGGGTGAGAATGAAAGATTTACCGTCCTTTCCACATGTCATGCCAGGCAAAGTAGAATCTGTGCATTACAATGCTATTCCCTGCTCGAGCTTCTTCGCTCATTTCATCATTACTGCATTTGCTGGTTAACTTTTCTTAAACTATGCACACATGGACTAACAGGACCCAAGCATCAATTATATTAATCTGCCAGCAACTACTTAATTGTTCATTTCTATTCTGTTGTGAAAATTGCTAATATACATATAACAAAATCTCTCATGGCATGGCATGGAGATCTTACAGGTTCAACCCATAAATTGCTGGTTGTCACATAGAGAATCAGTGATAGAACTAATTGATTTGGTCTTTCAGAAATATGCCCAAAGTTTGGTCTGAAAGTCTACAAGACAATCAGTGGCCTCAGTGACCTCCGATGATGTTGCCGTACTACTAAGGTCTGCAGAGACCACAGATTGGCAACTGCTGGCCCCTGACCATCAACACTTCAGTGACAACGAAAGCTACATCAGAATTATGATTACACTTTCTCTTTTTGTCACGCATGCTCCATACCCCATGGAGTTCTCCAAAATTCATATCAAACTGCATCAAAACTGTTTCTCTGAATACAGTCTTTTACTGTGGAGCCCAGTGAGTCACAGGTGTCTCAGGGCTTTAGACCGGGGGTATTTCATGGATCCCAAATGATAAGCTATGGGTTTGATCATAAATTAGCTTTTAGATATAGTGGGCCCTACAACGGACACAAGGATCCCACACTTTTTGTACTTACTTGCAAAAATTTCCATAAAGTGCTTATAACTATTTCCCTGGATATCCGCTGAGTGGGCCCTGATCTCCTGGACCCCACACAGTAGCTTGGGATGGATCATTGGCAAATGATCAATGTAGCTCACTATATAAATGTGAACTGATGACCCCTACGTGCTAATATAATATAGCAATTTTAGGGATTTTAGTTACAAGTTACTTTCATCCTTCCAGTATAGAAAACAAATTGCAAGTAAACATACTGCTTCTAGGAGAAGGTAACAACTATTTATCAAATGCCAAAAATAATCAACAACCGCAAGTTATATAATGGGTTTTTCGCTCCTACTGCATAAACCATTATGCTAATAACATGAACTCGGCACTACTTCAACTGACAAAATTGCATTAGCAAATATTCATTATTACTAAGATTATGCTTAAAAGCATACTCTAGCATGGGAGGAAAAAACTGCTGTGGGACAAATCAGAGAACAAAATGATTAATGTTGTATGATTAATTTGCACCTTGATTTTCTGGGACATCTCTTTTAAACACCGCATTACAACTACTGCCGGATGGGAGCTTTGATTTAGACTGCCACAGATGCCTCGGGAAAGATTTCAGGCAGGCTAATATTTAAACTTTACTCATTTAATATTCGCATATTCTCCATGCTTTTTGCATGTCTTCAATTTACATAGTAACAGCTGTTTCGCTTCTAATTTAATAGCATTGCCAGGTAAGTCATTTTCAAGCTGCACATTCCATGTTTGTCACTTAACATGCTCGTGACAAGCACCGAAACGCAAGAAAATTACAAGCGGTTGTGTCAGTAATGCTAAAGTCAGCAGTCTTATACACTGGGCTTGTTCTGCTTGGAAAATGATTTTTGGAATTGTAAAAGCAATAAATGGATAAAGGTGTGTATTAACATGATGCTAAATATTTTACATTTTTCTAAAAGTAGATCTACTTGTGATTCATTGTCTCCTATGGGTACTAAGACTAAAAATCACAATAAAACATAGGGTTAAATGCTTCATATGCTATTGGTCAGGAAGTAAGAGTTCTCCTTATAGAGACCTTGCCAATTAAGGGTACCTTGTAGGCATGTGGAGACTTTTAGCCATTGATGTTTCACTAGGGGATTCTAGGAAATTTGCAAATAGATTTTCCAGGAGGGGCTAGGAAAACAATGCCTCTTTTTGCTTGGCAATAGCCTCTCAATGCTGTCTTCAGTTAGGAATTGGTTTCTTATGGAATAAAAATACTGGTTTGGCTTTAACCCCACATCATGTCATTAGGCATCTTGAAAGTCATGCTTGATGTTAAGGCGGCTGCCTTATAAGGTAGCTACATGACATTGTCTCAACCTATAAAATGTATTGTTATGTAAATTTTCTATGCTATGGTAATCCTCCAGAGTAAGATCCAGTCTGTGGAGTAACTCTCCTATCTGGGTGACAATGGCGGCTCTTCAAGAGGGACCCAATATGAAAAATATTCCCGAAGACAGCATATGCAAAGGGGATACTCAGAGCAGAAGCCACTGTTTTGAAAGCCCTCTACTCTGGTTCACAGGTTAAATTCTAAGCACTCTGACACTTTTATGTCTTAAGAGGGTTACAATCAAGTTGGGTGATTTTAGCAGTTAAATTGTTTTGCAACAGTTTTCTTGGACTGAGTAATGGCGTAATAGCTAATAAAATGGTCTGTGCATACTTGGCTGTGGACACCTTGTTAAAATGAAACAATAAGGTATAAAAATGAATAGCCATCTGAAACAATATTTGGCCATATGCATTTGTCACAGAATGATGGAATTTAATGATTAATTTACATGCAGTTGTAATGAACCTATGTACATAAAGGGATATCCAATGGTCACATTCATATGCAAAATGTTCAAGAAATATATTGAGGATACCAAATAATGTCAGAAAAAGCACAAAACATTATGACAGTCAGGATGTTAGATAATGTCACTGATAAGTTGTATGTAGTCTTATTTTCTCTTTGGATTCACAAAATAAGATAAGTGTAGCATACCATGCTCTAATGCCAAGAACAAACAAAATTCTCCTCTGCAACAATGGGGTTCCAGAAGGCGGATCCCCGCCAAGGGTCACTTTTATAACTTGTCTGTGCTTTTTTAATTTATACAAAAGTAATAAAATGGCTTGTACCGGTTAAACAGCACAAAGAATTGTACCAGTTAAACAGCACAAAGAATTGTACCAGTTAAAAGAATTCCATCAGAGCATGGTGGTAACACAATGGGGCCTGCAAAGTGTCTGATAAATTCCAGTGATTGCTATGTGATGTACCAATGCCCATCACTTTTTGACCATGAGATGCAGTGTTCTTATAGATGTTATTTTACTGCATTCTACAAATATCAACTGTTTTCTTTCTAAAGAACTGTTGAACAGAAAAAGATAAACATCATCCAAGTTCAGAATGCAGTTCCTTTACAAAAGTTGAGCATGCCCAGTTTTAAAGCTTAGAGACCCCAACATTAACTGTTATGAGACGGTAACCATGGTATAACTGTTTAGAAAAAGAAATTGAAGCCCACTGAAATAAATGGGCATCCCTTATTTCAAAATTTACTTGAGAAAGCAAGATTGCATGCAACTGTATTCACCTCTAAGCTCAAATATATTGCCCTACACTATTTTAGTTGTTTTGTTTTGTTTTATATCAGAGGGATTGCAGATTTAGTGGATCTACACTTGATGAATTACAGTACCCATGAAATAATTGGTCAGTGATCTCAGTGGCTTGTAACCAAGGGATGTCATCTGCATGTAAATCGAAACACAAAACAATAAGAACATTCTCTGTTTTTTAAAATATTTCATTCAGGCATGCAGTAAACGTCTAGCATTCTCATTTATTGAAATCTCGTTAGATACTAAACCCCAACTTCATCCTTCTCTTCATTCTTGATTTGGCTATCAGGTTCTGCAACCATTGTGGTCTGAATAATAGATCATGAATTCAGACATCTCTGTAGATCGTAATTCTAAGACTACTGTGATGTAACTGTGATTAAAATGAAAGATCTTATGACAATTTCAAAGCCTCATTGTTACTGTCACCAAAATCCTTTCTGTTTGATAGACTCATAAATTATTTTGCTTTACTGGTCTTGGGTCATCCATAACAAGACAATCCAGCCTCTGTTTGTCTATGGAAATACGAGATGTGAGAAGGCTGAATGAGATAACGGGAAAATGAGAAGAATATAAAGATGCAGAAAGCTCCTGTACCTTTTTCCTTCAGCACATTTACATCGCTCAGCGTTTCTCATAGCTTCCTCCAATGAACAATCCAGTTTCTTTCACAATGCTTCATTTATAATTCATTCAGGACAACTTTTTACTTGAGAGTTAAGAGCAATTCAATTGATGATACACTTGGCTCATCAGGAAAATCTGCATTTTAGGTCAGTCAGAATTAAAAGCACTGCAAAGCGTTTTGTTTCCTTCCTCAGTGTCTAAACACCACATAGTCTTGTCTGCCAGCATCACAGAGATCAAGTGTACGAAAAGGCAGTGTATCAATAAAATGGACTGGCTCTGGGGACCATCGGACGTAATGTATCAGTGAACAAAACTTCTGATGAATGTTGGCATAAAGTCAAGTTACTTTAAAGCCTTTGTATTATTGCTGCTTTAAGAGACAAAGGTTTTATTTTTTTTTTCTTCGCAGGGCTTACATTTTGTCATTTAAAGCACATTATCTCAGGTATTGAATGGTACAAAACCTATTGATTCATTGTCTCAAAATTGATTTATTTTTTCAGGACCTTTCCAATTATGCGGAAATACACTTACAGGTAGTCTAACAGCAGTTTTTCACTATACATAGCTGTAGACAGTGTTAGATAGCAGCCCTAGAGATTGATATTACCATGCCTTATTGTGTGTTTTGTTAGTAGAAACGAAACTGTTAAAAATGGACTTAGTGCACTCCTGTGTGAAATCCGATCACAACACTCCTATGTACAGTGTTCTGTGCACGTTGCCATTTTTTTACTCATTGAAATAAAACAACAATGGGAGTCATTTATCATAAGGAGTTTTTCTTTCTCTGAGTTTTTTTTTTGTGCTTATTTATCAGTGTTATTTTGCCATGTTAAATGTGTTTAGTGTTTATAAGTTTTTTCCCTGTTTGCACCTCTTTCCTTTTTCCATGAAAGAATATAGATAATGCAAAGGTTTCTGGCTTAGTTTTGCAACTACTTTTAGTGCAAATGTAGCCGATTTGCACTAAAACAAGCACATCTGTCCTGCTTACTTAAATAGAGCAAATGTAACGCAGAAAACAACTGCTCCAATTTTGTATAACCATTGGAATTAGGGTTGCACAATGCATCAAAATCTTGATACTTGTTCGATACTTTCAAAGTCAGAACGGTTCAAAAATGGGTTTCTGTTACTTGCGGTTTTGAAAGACCTCTACCGTTGTACAGACTCCTTGTATCTGTCTGCAGGGGATTCCCATAAGGCAGACATCGGGCAGGGAATCCTTGTGTCGGTTAAGCGGCAGAGCAGGGACCACGTCATCAGGGAGATTTCCCCATCTGTCCATTTATGGGTCACTACATCTCTCCCAGACACAATTTAATTCAATTAAATAATTTTTGCCCAGTCTGGGATTTGAACCCACAACCTACACACTTCACCTGCCAGGTGGACTTCATGTAACTAAGAGCAGCCCTGTTGCATTGCGACACAAGCTCCATGCACTGGTACATAGAGAGGGATCTTATTATTGAGATGATTATTATTATTATTGATATGATTATTATTGTGATTATTATTACTGAGGTGATTATTATTAGATGATTTTATTATTATGGAGGTGATTATTATTATAAAAGAGATGATTATTATTATTATTATTATTGAGATGATTATTATTATTATTATTGATATGATTATTATTGTGATTATTATTACTGAGGTGATTATTATTAGATGATTTTATTATTATGGAGGTGATTATTATTATAAAAGAGATGATTATTATTATTATTATTATTGAGATGATTATTATTATTATTATTGATATGATTATTATTGTGATTATTATTACTGAGGTGATTATTATTAGATGATTTTATTATTATGGAGGTGATTATTATTATAAAAGAGATGATTATTATTATTATTATTATTGAGATGATTATTATTATACTTATTATTATGGATATCATTATGGATATTATTATTGAGATGATTATTATTATTGAGCTTATGGTGATTATTATTATTATGGAGATTATAATATTTTAAGCATATAAAACAGGTAAATTAAATGAATAAAAAATGTATAAGACAAAAAATAAGGGCTAATTCAGATGGGCGTGGCTGCTGCTCATCTGCAAAAACTGCAGAAATGATGTCTGTGATCAGTCCATATTGTATCCTTAAGCCATCCGTTTTTTTCACATACGCAAAAAAATCTGATGGGTTTCTAATCTACTTCTTGCCCTGCGCTGTTGGTTGCCTAGCAACATTTGAAGAAAAAACACTCTGCTTGCCAATGTCATGCATGTGCAGTGCATTTTTTTGCGGATCCATTGACTTCTATGGATGTACGTGGTCTGCATGCGAGACAAAATAACGCATGCTGTTATTTTTCTCACTGCATGCACATCCAGGAAAAAAGTGGACATGTGAACAGACACATACGAAACAGTTGGTCCATTTGCCATCCGCAAAAAAAGATTGTACATGGACATTGAAAACACCCATCTAAATGAGCCCTAAATGATACTATTTAGAATAGTATTTTATATTAACATTGCCAGGACAACCTTTACATCACATATACTACACTGTCATACAGCACTAAAGCTGTAGCAATTTCAGGCAAATAAATGGTTGACCATTACTGATCACATGTCTTTCAACGGAAATGCAAATGCGAACAGGCTATGCCCCGACCCCAGATATTTGTATTGCATTTCTAAATCCATGTGACTGGACCCTAAACATTCAGATAATACTTTTTTTCTTTTCTTGAAAGTATTGTAACGGTATTGAGTTCCGCAATACTTTTCTGTGTATGGATCGCACTCAAAATTCTGGTATTGGAATAGGCACACAAAAGGTGCAAATCACTTAAAGGGTGCTTTAAGCGTGCAGTAAGGAAGATGAAGTCGTATTTCTAAACAATACACATTGCAGGTGGTAAAGTACAACAATAGCTCTTGACACTTAGTAAGCTTGGCGTAGTAACAGCAACCCTCTCTAACATATGCTCTGACCACAGATAGATACATCTAGAGAGTGCAGATGTTTCATTCCTTACAATAAAAATACTATCTAAACTTGCATTTAACTGAACGCTCTTTTTTTTTGGCAGTGACCGTCTTGGTTCTCATAGGAGAACATAACAAGAAAATTACAAATCCATTTTTACGTTACCTAAATTCAAACACATTTCTTTTCATTTACTCCAAGGCAACATCAAATTACTTGTAGTAAAAGTCTTTAGACTATACGGATCAAATGCAATTTTACATTTCGGAAATGAGTTCACAGACATTGAACAGATGTACTGTGCTGTACTTAAATCCCATTTCTTTTAATCCATCTCCTCCCCCCTTTAAACAAAAAAAATCAGCAAATTCAGCTTCACATATCCTCTAGAGGTCAGCTGTTAATGGCGCAGAAGTGCTATAGGGGTGCAATTATTTTTTTTAAGTAGTCAAAGAGATAAAACACATTCCACAAAGCCTCAATTGCTATCAGCTTACACTTTCATTTAGAGAGCCAGATTGTCAATTTCATTTTGCCACAACCACAAAAATAATAATAAAATCATTTTATAGATTGTAATTACAGAGAGCCTTTGATTCCCATCATGCCATATGCTGACAAAAAAGCGAACATGAGTACAACCATTCCTTCATTGTGCCGTTTGGAAAAATTTGCATTGATTGTCTCATGTGTTTCTCAAGTAGATGCCTGCCTGCTCTGAAGAAAATGCAAAGACAAGGGGAATATAAAGGCAAAGTAAAAACATGTGTCAGATATTTTCTTTTTTTGACAGCTGTTTCCAAACGCTCTACAGGAAGTTATAAAGGTGCAGACCTGTTATCCATGTGAAAATAATTTTCTGGATGTGAATATCGTGAAAATGATAAAATCGGATCACAAAGAATGTGAGAGGAACTACATAACTGCAGTACTAATAGAGCTTTATCTTAAAGAAATCTATACTTAATGCACATCCTGGAGCTCTTAACTATGTGAAATGTTTAAAAATATTAAAGGGGTATTCCGTTGAAGACAAGTTTCTTATATGTACGCAGGATAACAAAATAACACATTCTCTAATTTTTTGTTATTAACAAAAATACAACTTTCACAGATATAAGTCAAACATGTCTCTATCAGTCCTGTGGTACACTATTTCAGTTGCCCCTAGACATGACCCTGTAACTTCTGACTCGGACAGCCATCTTGAATTTATGTGAAGCGGCTGTGCTTGCTGAGATTTCTGTCTCTTTCTGCTCTAAGCCTATAGCCATGCCCCCTGCACAGAGCTCACCGTAACACATACATTGATTCACTTCCTGCCAGCACATTGTGAGCAGAGAAGCTGCAAAAGTAGATTAGTATTTAAGTGATCCGGGGGAAGGGGGAGAAATATCTGTGAGATGTAACAGTGCTGATTGTGTAAAAGTCTGTCAGCCTCTGTCTGTCATACTCTGTGTAATAGACATCTTGTGCATATCCTCTCTCATCTGTCTCATCTCTCCTTATATGTGTCAGTGTGTTAGTACAATGTCAGAAGCCAGATGAAAGTGTATATACACCTGTACCCTGATAATCTAACCACATTGTCACCCCACAGAACTAGATGGATAATAATGTGTCTGCTTAGGGAGTCCCACACCCTGGAATTTTGCACTGACCAGCTTATAGAGTGATAGGAGCTAAACAGCAATAAAACTGAGTAAAATTGTAAAGTAAGGGGTTGACATGATCTTTATTCTGTTACTATCACTAGGGAAAACCCCCTTAATAAGCTTTTAATGATCGATTTACAAATCTTACCATAAACTCACAATTGCTAGCATCAGAAAGGTTGCACAGGTCATAAAAATAATGTATGCCATTCACTGGTTGGTATCAATTTTGATTCTTGGATGCGGGACCTTCTTGGACACGCCATTATTATTTAAAGTTCAGAGTCTTTAAATACACCCAGCGCAGGTTACAATTATAAGACTGGCCCACAAAATGATAATAATACTAAATAATACTACCGTTTCCACTTTAGAGAAGGAGCGTGATGCAGCCACCATACTGCACCATCCTTTTTTATATTGGTTCCCAGAACCTGAGACTGCATTGATCATAATTTTTATCACATCAGTTAGAATAAACGAAGGTAGTTTATTAAAAAAACGTATACAAGGAATATGAGGTCTCATTGGATTCAATCATGATCATTTCTTTGGAACTGATAATAAATAAAGCTGGAGCTTTGAAGGTCAAATCACAAACTTGTTTTGTTTTTTTATTACATATCCTATTGTCAGAGTAATGAATCTTAGATTTTAGTAAGTTTCTAAATTAGTATTATTGGGCAAAAATGTGACAATGTATTTAGGAATACAGTAGCCTCATATTTCACCAAAACACTAAATCATTGTTTGCTTTATTTGTGTTTATAAGGGTTTCAGACAATTTACACTAGAAAAATTCTTATAGGATAACTTGCTTAATGTGTGCATGATCCAATATGAGCTTGTGAGACCCAATGAGAACAATGACTGATGCCAATCTGTGTACAGTGCTTCAGATAATGTTGGCATTAAACATGATATAGGAAATAAATAGTAACTCCTGAGTAAATACTGTAAATAGTATTGAGTAAAGCACACCAGCTGCTCATTTACTGCAGGAAGAAGACCAAACCGTTTCTACACAGACCAGCTGCAGTTGTTATATGCTATATGGAAATCTCATCCAAGAAATTTTCATGAAGGGTAGATAAAATCCCATAAACTGTGTGGATTATTTAAAATATTGCAGTTTCAGATTTTTTCAAGTTACATACCAATATGAAACAGGAAACATTGTATTTGCACCTTAACTGACTGAAGCTAATTCTGTGAATGTCAAAGCTAAGTCAGTAAAGGTACAGCAGCAGCCAGTGGAGGATTTAGACAACTCAGAGTAGTTTCCAGTACTGAGTTTGAATATTCAGAAATATTCTTCGACTGCGTACTGAAAAACTGTTATATGGTCTGAGAATGGAAAGTATTCCCCTTTCACACCATTCTCTTCAATGTCACATCATCAATGTTACGTCACCTCCACCATATCCTGTTATCAGAGAGTGCAATAGCAGGAAACATGTGGAGAATGATGTTCGGAATAACATACTATGGAGTGGAAAAGAAGATGTGTATTCCTCACACTCTGGGCAGTTTATAGTAAATTCCATATCTCTTTTACCATCAGTAAATACAGGGGATACATAAAGTCTAGTTTAGAGACTAGTAGTATTAGTAGTAGTGTACATGAAATTAAACTACTAAACTATAAACATAATATGTACATTCTAAGATTGTCCACATCCTGTCAATGAAATAGCCACAATAATAGTCTTTGGAAAGATTTACTTACAGAGGTGTTGCCCTACCTTTACAGTAAGCACTTGTATAATTTCCCAATGCAGACATATTTCAATTTAGGTATTTCCCAAGAGAGGATGCTGTAATGTCTGATATGAAGACTCCTGTGAGGCCAACCACTTGTAAAAATATAATGACGGCCATGACAAAAGGACCTGTCCCTGGAGATGCTTAATGTTCCCATTACAAGTAATTTCCGACTCCATGAGGAGTTTAATTTAAAAACCAAATTACTGAACAGACCTCAACTGCTCAAATACCAAAGCCATCCAAAGACAATATGCAATGAATGTAAGTCACCACAGAAAGACTATGTAAGCAAACATCTTCTTAGAATTACAAGTTGACATCCCACTATGGCAATGGTTGTCTTGTTATTTATCGGACCTGTCAGCTCTCCTGAAATGCGAATTCTAGTAGATGCCTATATTCTCCATGACATAACACAATTAGTAAAATTCTAAGCTATGATCTTGCAACACTGTTATTTTTGGAAGATATAAGGGTCTACTAGACAAGACATGTCTGGAGAGGCAACAGGATCTAGAGTAGTAAATATTGAACCAATGTCTGGAATTAGTACTTTTTTTTATTATTAACTAATAAACTTACCTATGTCCTTACCGGAAGTGTAGAGTGACTCATCATGTCCAGTCTCTGTTAGTTATATAGAGGCTCAATAGTGATGTCACATTGACAAGCGCACACCCGCTTCACCACAATACAGGCTGTAGTGGGTGTGTCGTAATGCCGTAATGTTACCACTGAGTCTCTATAGAGGGCAGCGTTGACATGAGGTGCACTGGAAGTAAGGACAAAGGTAAGGTTTTTTTTTTCTAAACACGACGGCAGACTTATGTTTCTTACATCTGTATTTAAAAAAGAAAAGAGACTTGTCTGACCTTAGTAGTACAGCGGTTCCCCCTATGTCTTTAGATATACCCTACTGTTACTTTATTGGAGACATCTAAACTGTAAGAATGTAAAGGCCTAAATAGGAAAATGAAAAAGGAACTTGTCCCAGGTTTATTTAAAGTTTGCTGTGGTACCTACACTCCGTCTCATTTCTGCGTCTGTGGTTTTATATTACTAGCAATTTACTAGAGTTATATCGCATGTGAAGTGTTTATTTGCCTTGTTTATTCCTCCCATGCCTGTGAATTCCTCTAAAACAGATTACAGCATGACATATGACTGCTTTACTTTCATTCATTTGCTGTGTTCACAATGTTGCAAACCGCTAATACATTCTACATTAAGTATTTAACTGCCACATTTAATAGTCGCAAACATGAAACTAATGTTGAATTAATGTGAAGCAATAACTGAAAAGGTAAATCACCAATATGAGGATGTGTCTAGAATTCTGCTTCTCTTTGCTGTAGTTTCAAGCAAACTGAAGCTGACTCCATTGAAATCCAATACACACAGAATGTGTCCTTGATATTGTCCACTGACGGCATATCAGTTTTACATTCTGCATTGTCAATCTATGTCATTTAAAGATTTCCCTCATAACTAATCCACCTTTCTGGATTAGTACCATACTGTTAGCATTTGGCCTCAGTGCACATTTTGGGAATTGCACCAGAGCTACATTGGCTTAGACATACAAATGTCTATACACAAAACTGGAGACTTGCTATCCCTGCTGTACATGCATGAGTTAAATCATTACCAATTAAAAGGGTCAATTTCCATAAGTTGTCCATACACATAACATATACGTAGGCTATAGCAGCTAGTTCCAGCCCTTTAAGACAAGTTGGCAAAAGTATGATGTTTCAAGTCGAAAAATTGTGTTGAAAATTGCATGTGTATGGAATGATCATCTGCAGTCGGAAGGTTATAGAACCTCTTCCTACATAAGTGCTCATTGCATTTTATGTTAGTTTACATTGCATGTAAACATTTGGAACAAACATCTAACTTGTCTGAAGGACAATTGACTGGCTGCAATCAGGCTGATGAAACTCTTATGCTGACACACCAATTGGCAGACATGTACTTATTGAAAAGTCTTGTAGGATAAACACATCTGACAGTGCCAAAATTTGCCTTTCCGGGTCCAGATATAATCAGGGTAACATTTGCTCATAGTCTGTAACACTAAGGACACTAGAACTGGTTAGTGGTGAATATATATGAACACATGGAAAATATGTACAGTGGTGGCCAAAAGTATTGGCACCCCTGCAATTTGTCAAATAATACTATTTTTTTCAAAAAAATGATTGCAATCAGAACTTTGTTGGTATTATTATCTTCATTTAATTTTTCTTCAATAGAAAACCACAAAAAGAATTGTCAAAAAGTCAAATTGGATATAATTCCACACCAAACATAAAAACCCAATAGTATTGGCACTGTTTGAAAAATTATGTGAAGCTTTTCTAATTTGTGTAATTAACAGCACCTATAACTTACCTGTGGCACCTAACAGGTGGTGACAATAACTAAATCACACTTGCAGCCAGTTGAAATGGATTAAGGTTGACTCAAGCTCTGCCCTGTGTCCTTTTGCGTACCACATTGAGCATGGAGAAAAGAAAGAAGACCAAAGAACTGTCTGAGGACTTGAGAATCAAAATTGTGAGGAAGCATGAGCAACCTGAAGGTTACAAGTCCATCTCCAAAGACCTGAATGTTCCTTTGTCTACCGTGCACAGTGTCATCCAGAAGTGTAACGCCCATGGCACTGTGGCTAACCTCCCTAGATGTGGACGGAAAAGAAAAATTGACAAGATATTTCAACGTAAGATTGTGTGGATGGTGGAAAGAGAACCTCAACTAACATCCAAACAAGTTCAAGCTGCCCTGCAGTCCGAGGGTACAACAGTGTCAACCCGTACTATTTGTCAGCGTCTGAATGAAAAGGGACTGTATGGTAGGATACCCAGGAAGACCACACTTCTTACACCGAAACATAAAAAAGCCTAAAATGTTTTGGGAGAATGTTCTCTGGTCAGATGAGACAAAAGTAGAGCTTTTTGGGAAAAGGTATCAACATAGAGTTTACAGGAAAAAAGAGGCCTTCAAAGAAAACAACACAGTCCCTACAGTCAAACATGGCAGGGGTTCCATGATATTTTGGGGTTTCTATGCTGCCTCTGACACTTAACTGCTTGACTGTGTGCATGGCATTATGAAGTCTGAAGACTACCAACAAAGACTACCAAAAACCCAGTGTAAGAAAGCTGGGTCTCCCTCAAAGGTCATGTGTCTTCCAGAAAGGCCTATGACCCAAAACACACTTCAAAAAGCACTAGAAAATGGTTTGAGAGAAAGCACTGACCTTCTGACTAAATAAACTGACTAAGGAGACTATTTACAATATTTATTGTTTATATATTATTTGAGAACATTAAAACAACAAGTGAAGCAGCACTCCGTATGGTTAAAGTGAAGAAGTTTTTTATTCCACCATGGATGAGGATGCAACGTTTCGTCTTGCTCTATGAAGACATTATCAAGCATAGTGAGTCAGCGATCAGCTGACTTAAATAGTCAGGTGAGATAATCACCGGCATCTGTGACATCAGTTGTATAAATACAAAATATACAATAATACAAGGTTATTATTGTATATTTTGTATTTATACAACTGATGTGATCAGTTTATACAACTGACAACTGATCACTATGCTTGTCTTCATAGAGCAAGACGAAACGTTGCATCCTCATCCATGGTGGAATAAAAAACTTCTTCACTTTAACCATACGGAGTGCTGCTTCACTTGTTGTTTTACTGCTACGACTAACGGGGTTGTCGGACCCCGACGAAGACCTGCACCCTCCTATTTTTTCACACGGTGCCGTTCCACCCTCTGTTTTTTCCATTATTTGAGAACATAATGTTCTGGGCCTGAACCCGGGCATAGTAGCCCAAAAGGAGGGAGGAGGTTTGTGTGCTTTTCACCCCTCCCCTCTTCATAGAAAGATGAGCAACGGCAAATACATTTCCTATATTGAGTGATGCGGTCACTCGGCTCAGTTGCAGTGTGGTGAGACACCGTGTGTTCACCTTATCATGATAAGGTGCCATATACCTCAATGTTGGCCATGATCTGGACACATTATAATTGTGTGAATAAGCCCTTAACTAGTATTACTCTATGTAAAGTAGTGTTCTGGACCTAATGTTTCAATGTAGCCAATGTTAATCCATGTACAGTAGTTTTCTGGACCTAATGTTGCAATTTAGCTAATATTACTCTATATACAGTCATGTTCTGGACCTAATGTTACAATTTAGCAAGTATTACTCTATATACAGTAGTGTTCTGGACCTAATGTTACAATTTAGCTAGATCTATGTACAGCAGTACGAATAGAGAGAAGAGTCAGCTCACCTGGGGGCTATCCAGTCATTCCTGTTAGATTGGAGCATGGATTAACTTTGTTTTAAGTCCACAAATAGAAAAACAGATGAAATCCAGCTCACAAAGCAATCCAGAATTTTCATAAAAACATGATAATTTCTTTTAAAATCTATGATAAACAAGACATGGAAAACGCACAGCCACACCTCACAGTCTACCCGTTTCAGAAATACGTAGACCGTGAGGTGTGGCTGTGCGTTTTCTACGCCTTATTTATCATGGATGAATGAAATAATGAAAGAATGAAATAAAGGAATCATCATGTTTTTATAAAAATTCTGGATTGCTTTGTGAGCTAGATTTCATCTGTTTTTCTATGTACAGTAGTGATCTGGACTGAATGTTACAATTTAGCGAGTATTACTCTATGTACAGTATTATTCTGGCAGACACCGTTGGTACCTAAATTCCCTTTCTATGTGTCACTTACCTCTGTCATACCTACAGCAATCCATTAAACAAATATACTCATAATAACTATATAATGTATAACTTGATAAGGTCAAAAGCTCCTAGAAAAACATATGAGGAAATATGGAAACATCTTATCGTAAAGAGAATAGGGGAAGCTTCTCCAGAGGTTGTAATGCCACTAGTCATTGTCATAGGCCCATGGCTTGGCCACCTACATGATGAAAGTGAGTGATAGTCTGATTAAAGTTGGAGCCCTGGAACCATATAAAGGACTCCATTTCATGTGTCTATAATTCATCACAGAAAATAACCCATTTGTTGTGCCTCAGGTATCAGGACAGTAATATTGTATAGCCATATTCTGCACCGAATCAATGTGGGGAGAAAAGAGCACAGAACCAACATTATAACAGCAATACTCAGTAGAACTGTATTTTCTGCAAGTAATAAAAAAAACAAGACGTATGACATATTTTTTAACAGACAGTATGCAAGCACATATAAAAGACTATGTCATTTTTATCTGGGGTATAAAGTGAAAGGGAGGACGGCTTAAAGAAGACTTGTCACAGTTTTCATTTTATAACCTGTGATTTGATTGGTTGTTTTGGGAAATAAAGACTGATCTTTTTTTAAGTCAGTTTCACAAATCTGCAACATTGGTAATGCTGACAGAGCAAATACATTAGCATTAAGCAACCAGGGGCTTGGAATCACATGTGCCTCTCCAGCTGACATTAGTTCTATCTATTATTTTGCCCTAATGGCACCTAAGATGCCATAATCTTACTGAAACTTGGTCATATGGTCCATGACATATCTTTGCAAGTGACCATTTTAGTAGGCCATTTCATTATATCTCTTTTTATTTATGATAACCAGCATAGTTCAACACCTTCAGTCATTTAGTGACTTTTACTGTTTTTATAAAACAACACATTTAAATACAAATAAAGTTCATTATTTTGTCATATTTTACATAAAATAATTATTGAATAATGGCAACATTTCTTAAATACCATGAAAGTAAATGTTCACATGTTTTATATATAAACAAAGCAGTGCCAGTATAAATAGTATATACTGTAGCTTTACGACAAAGCGTTAAACCTGTTACATAACAGAAAACAAACAGCACCCAACAAGCACCAATGACTTAATATGGATTCTGTAGAGAAAGTGTTTATCATCATGCTAAATGTCGGAATCTGTATTCCAGGCCCCAATAAGCATGCAAGCACATCCTATGGGGCGATTCTGAAGTTCAGAAGCGGCCTGGGAAATATGCTGTGCATTTCCAGACCAACTACAGCTTTGCTTAGCCTGACTTATTTGATGAAAGTGGTTAAAGGGGGTTTTCCTACGAACAAAAGTTAGGCCCTATCCACTTGCTGAACAATGGGGGTCTCAGTGATGAGATCCCCACAGATCACGAAAACGAGGGGTCCGATGGGGTCCCACTTACCTCAGACGGATCCCTTGTCGCTCTGTCAGATTAATGGAGCAGACGATCGCGCATGACCATTCTGCTCCATTAATTTCTGTGGAGCTGACGGAGATCGAAAAGCACGGGGCTCAGCAATTTCCATCAGCTCCATAGAGATTAGTCGAGCAGAGTGGTCAATTAGTCTGACGGAGCAACTAGGGGATCTACGGAGGTACGTGGGACCCCATCGGACCTCTTGTTTTCGTGATCTGTGGGGGTCTCATCACTGATATCCTGTGGATATGGCCTAACTTTTGTTCGTGGAAAACCCCTTTAATGATGTTCCAGTCCAACTGCACTGTGAACTGCAACTTCTACTGTGCTGTACTGCACAACTCTGTGAGTAAAGGACACCAGAGCTGCCATTAATTCGGGAGGTTTAGGTCAGTGAAGCTGCAGCCACACTGAAAAAGATGGCCTTCACATGGACTGTACTCCCTGTACCACTCACAGCTTTCTAAATTGGCACTAAAATATTTACTATACGCTAGAGAATTGCATTGACAGCAAGTTACGGTACTTGTTCTCTATTTAATATAAATGAAACAATGCAGTGTCATAGTGGCAGGGTTAGGACATAATGGGTAACTATAAATAAGTATGTATATGTATTGCATTTGCAGCAAAGACACTTGATAAAAAGATGGCTAGGTGTATGCACATTTAAAGGAAACCTACCACTTCTGACGGTAGGTATGAGATACAAACACCGGGCACCAGCTCAGGGTGAGCTGGTGCCGGTGCTTAGTCTCGTTAGTGTTAAAACCGCGGTATCGCGGTTTTAACACTTTTGAAACTTTCTAGCAGAAACTGCTTCGGCGCTTCGTGCACACGATCGTGCGCGCGCCTACATTGGAAACGCCGCAGGCGTTGCGCGCGCACGATCGCGCGCAGCGCCGAAGCAGTTTCTGCTAGAAAGTTTCAAAAGTGTTAAAACCGCGATACCGCGGTTTTAACACTAACGAGACTAAGCACCGGCACCAGCTCACCCTGAGCTGGTGCCCGGTGTTTGTATCTCATACCTACCGTCAGAAGTGGTAGGTTTCCTTTAAGCAATCGTCTATTAGCTTACAGCACCAGAATGTTGTCAGGTCTGACACAGAACATTTGACACCTGCCACCAGCTAAACATGCTTCATACGTCTCTACCATGTTCTGGAAATAAGACAAAGGATTGCTCGTCTCATCTTAAATACTCTGCCTGTCACGGCAGACGATCGCACACTTTAAATGATCTTGATGTGATGATAGGCTAGGGACCAGCAGTAATGTGCAGCAGGCTAAGGATGTCATCCAAGCGCTCGGTAAACTAATAGATACTTCAAATGAAAATATGCAGTTTCCCTGTTCAGAATGTATCCCATTGAGAAAAACAAAGTATTTTTACCAGCTCAACAAATCTGCCATTCTTGAACTAAAAGCCAGATGTAACTGAGACAATTCCACTTTCATGATGAATGTGTCTGATTTGAAGGTACATTTTCTGTATTAATAGAATCGCCGCGTTCATAACATATGCCTGTCCCTGATGACACAACAGATCCTTAAACGCAAGCAAGGCTATGTCTGCTCCGCTGGAGGCCCATTAATTCAGAAAATTAAAAGAAAACGCCAGCAATTTCAGCAGCTCCCATGAAACCCGGCCATATACATACAGTTATGGCTTTCCTGCACTCATTGTGCTTACTGAATATGCATCATGTTTGTATTAACACTTGAAAGTCATATGGAAAAGTCTGAATCAATCATACTACGTGCAAGAACTACCGCCCATACAGACATTTTCCAGTGGATTCCTGTGTCTCTGTGAATACACGCTTTACCGCCTGTTAAGGTCATTTATAATAATGGAACATATGCCTCCTGTAGCTCAAATGCCATTTGCAATGATGCATAGACGTATGGATCACAATGTCATCTCTGAATTCTTTTAATCTCTCAAGCAGAACCTTTGGATGATTTGGGATGGACATGTCTCATTATGTTTTCTACAGAATATTGGGAACATCTACCATATTACTCATTTTAGGCACATTTTCACTATTAAAATACAGATATGTGCCTCTCTTTATGGTGATGCATTATACTTACACTGGGGCAGACATACTAAAATTGTTTTAAAGTAAGAAAGCAGGTTGGTCTGAAGGCTCTAAAGCTGAGCCCTGAGCCTATAAGGGCTTGCCTATAGAATAATACATTACAGTTTACTATTGTATTATGTGTTATTTATATCAGTTTTTTATTTCTCTTTTAAGGCCAGCATATATCTATCCCAGAGATCCTTGACTGGTGCTTTATTCCTCTCTTTGTGTGTATATATATATACATTTAGTAAAATGGAAAGAGTGATGTCATCCAGTTGCAATAAAAAGAAACCTAATGCATCTATATTTACTGTAAAGAATTACAGCTCTCTAGCAATGGCAAGATATAATCGCTTCTTGGAGGCTGAGCAGCTGTTACAAACTGTCTAGGACTTTTATTGGAACCAGTCCTATGTTTTATGAACCCCCTTGTGATGATGCAATCTGTCTAGTATAAAGGATAATATATCATGCAGCTACATAAAATCCTCCACCAATGGTTTGGGGGAGTATTTTCTTGAAGGAGATTAGACAATTAACCCAGAGCAAAGGAGAAATGGAGAAACAGCTCCTTAGGAAGGGCATGCTATCCGGTTCTTGGATGACTGCCATGTATGTTCACTGCCTCAACACAGTTTCTAAATACTGTTCTCACACCAGAAACAGTAATTCCAGTTTTGCCTACCCGAAAAATGTATTGGGCAGGCATCTAATATGGTTTATACTGCATAACCCTCATAACTAAACCATATGTATAAGAAAGCCTATAATAAATTGGGTTCAATATTTTGTGTTTTTTGGGGCTAATGTCATGTTTTTTATACATGAAGATGTGGGAGAAGGGAAGTAATTTCTCTTAAAAATCATGTCATACTAGCAATACTAATACTAGTACTAGAATATCACTTTTTAATAAACAATATTTCTAAACAATATCAAAAATCTGTCAATCTTCCCACTGCCAATCCCCCCTATGTTTCTGGATCCCTTGAAGCTTGTAGAACTTCGAGGATGGGAGCCTCTCATTGTCACCTTTTGCATTACTCTTCCTTTCCTTCACATGTCTTCCTTGTCAGCGGCTCGCAGACATCACAGTGTGCGCCGATGGTGGCGCACACACTAGAAAGTCAGAGAGCCGATGATATCACAGCTCGAGCGACGGCACCACACGGAGCCGAAGCCAGAACATCGTTGAACAGAAGAGGACCTTCCGGGGAGAGGGCATCGGGCAGTGAGTACACTTTTTTTCTTATAGGCTGGGCATGGGCTGTTTACTGGGTGAGGGGCTGCAGGCTGTATACTAGGGACAGGGGGCTGCAGGCTGTATACTAGGGACAGGAGGCTGCAGGCTGTATACTGTGGGCAGAGGTTGCAGGCTGTATACTAGGGGGAAAGGGGCTGCAGGCTGTATACTGGGGGGGTAGGGGCTGCAGGCTGTATACTGGGGGCAGGGGCTGTATACTGGGGGGCAGGGGCTGCAGGCTGTATACCGGGGATAGGGGCTGTATACTGGGGGGTAGGGGTTGCAGGCTGCATACTGGGGGCAGGGGCTGCAGGCTGCATACTGGGGGCAGGGGCTGCAGGTTGTATACTGGGGCAGGGGCTGCAGGTTGTATACTGGGGGGCATGCACTGGATAGCTGTATACTGGGGGTAGGCTGGGACCTATGCATTTCCTACCCTCAGCCTATAGTCAATAGTTTTTCCAGTTTTTTTGTGTTAAAATTAGTACCTCTGCTTATTCTCGGTCGGCTTATACTCAAGTATATACGGTGCTGGATCATCTATCTATCTTCCTATTTATCTACTGGAGTCAACATGGCTTTGTTTAGGATCCTGGGCACTATTCACACAGATGAAGGAGTTTTTTAAAAGGATGAATATTGTCCATTTCTAGCAAAGACACATGGGTACCTTATGTAAAAGAATGGCCAACTCTTTTAACATAATAGTTTTTTATCACATGGTTTGGGCTTGGATTAGTACTATTGAAAGAGTTATCAATTGTCCTTACTTATGTTTACCCTAATTGCACCTATTACTCATAGCCCAAGACCCCTACCATTCATTACATTCTGATTTATCTGCACTGCTGCGTCATCTACCTTATTTTATCAAACAGCCTTACTTGATATCTTTGATACAAGTAAAGGAAGCCTAGTCTCAATGATAGGGATGGTCTTCTCGTAGAGGTGCTTTGGAGAGGTTTCATTGCAATTATAAAATCAGTTTTGTCTATTTTATGCTCTAAATTCAGTGAATTAGAAAATGGTTATTCTAAATTAATTTCCATCAAAAAAATGTAACTGTGAATGTAATAAAAAGCACAGCCCAAACACCACAAATTGTAGAAAAATATCAATGTTGTACAATTTGGATTTACAGGGAAAGCTGCTGTAGTGCGTGCCTGCTGACCTTTACTCAGTACTGTAATTATGTCTACTACCAACAACATGCTAGATGTCGAGCCCTGGTTACACAGGCTATGTCAGAGGCATTGGAAATAGAACAAATTACTTAAACTGCACAATCAATTTATTTCATGAGCCTAAAATAGCTGGCATATACTTCTCTGGTAATAAAACCTTCTCCTAACTTATTTTCACCTTATAAGCTTATACGCATGCATAGAGTGTGAGACAACATGTAAAATGTCATAGTGCTTCCAAGGTTATGATATCAACTCATTCAGTATAGAGAAAAAAGTAAAGCTTGGACTCTTGGGACAGCAAAGTGCTGTTTTGCAGACTACAGGGTGTCTCCTTATAGTGAGCAATATGTTCAAAAAACTCTGAAGTTCCCAAACTCCAGTGCAAAGTCAGAAACTACCTGTATCTCTAACCCTTTCTTGATTGTAGCATGTCAGAAGGCAACAACCAAGCAGCAGTAGTACTCATGGAAAACTCCATAGCATAATTCAGGGGTTATTAGACTTCCGAGCTGAAGAAGCTGGGTACTTTTAAGCGCCCCTTGAGCCCCATTGATGGTTTTTTTTGTTGTCCCGCAGCCCAGTCCCTGTCAAAGTGTATCCTCTATTAAGATGTTAAAGTGTTTGTGTGTACTTTCTAGAAGTCATGTTTGAAGAGAGCGACAAATGCTTAGCAAGTATAATGCATGGGTTATATTATTTAGATTCGGATGATGCAGGATATTTTCTGGACATCCAGTACCTGCAACAACAGTCTTACAGTAAATCTAAAAACAAGCTGGAGAGTAAGCTCATACAACCCTGTGTTATTGTTGTCCAAAATTTTTTCCAACTGCAAACTACATTTGGTCTGAGAGGAATCCTTTAACCCTATTATTTGTAATGATCATGAATTAGACACATTCTTCTATAACTTGTCACCTCATATTAGAGGTGACATTTTCACTTCTAATCTCTATTGTCCCAAATTGTCTTAATATAGGGAGCTTTCATATGCTCTTCAAATAAATGTTATGTACTGAGTCAACAAACCCTTTCCAATTGCAGACTAATTATAAATCTGTTTCATAATTAAAGTGGGTCAATGTCGTAGCTCTGTGTGTTTGCACAATTATACCATCCCTTTTTATTGAAGTTGAAACTCTGTCTCCTTGGCCATCGGCAATGGGCTGCTTCTAACATAGAAGATATTAGGGATGTTTTATCATCAGACAGAGCCCACATGAACTTGGGCAGCTGCCCTGTAGCCAAACTGCCCATACTTTATACCTGCAAGCCTGTGTAAATGAACACAGTCACCTCCTCAGAGTATTATGTTATAGTTGGATGATAGCTGGGTGTCAGTTGATAAGTCAGTACTTGGCTATTACCCCTGATACTAGAAAGGAATTTCTCAAACTAACTCTGTCACTCTCTCGATTATAATTTTCAATATTTTCCCCCTTGAACTGATTGCCCGGGATCAGGGGTCTTTAAATTCACATGTCCAGTGGTATAAAAATGACAAATGGGCTATACTCACCCCTGTCACCCTGACACCAGTCCTGCCTGTTATCATCGACCTCCGAGTGTATACACATGCTCAGCGATAGCATACTGTAATAGGTGCACACCTTTAAACATGAATCTGCCGCTGACCCGCTGTATACCAACCAAGGCTCACAGTGATAGGCGACACCACACATTCATTTTTTTTTATACAACCCTCACTTCCCGGGTCCTGTTTTTTAAAAACCCTGTTCCTGGACAACCCTTTTTGTAATCCCTGTTCTTACTAAATCTAAAGAGCAGTTGGTTAAAAATTCTGGCCTGCTGTCTTAAGAGAAATATAAAGATAAATGTATGTTATCTTTTATCCATTTATATAAACTGTGTGTGTATAGAAAAGGTGTACACATTTTAAACCCAGGGTTACATATACAGTAAATCTTTTTCCCTTTATCCTATACACTCTATACTTATTAGTAATTTGCATATCATTTGCAAAGGGTGATAAATCTAAAAAATGGGGCGGCTTACGTTGTTTACATTTTGTCTCCTTTACTGAGTCTATTAAACATTGGCAGTTGTCATGAACTCCCCTATCGTCAATCTGATAATCTTTATCTCCTTCATGCTAGCATGTGCTCCAAAGAACCTCTTAAAGTGCATGGACTACTCGATGGCAACTGCTGCGGCAGCTGCCATAGACTGCTCAAAGAAGCAGGATTTACAGTCCACTCAGTGTGATTTTGTTTAGTCTATGGCAGTGATCTGCTACCTATAGCTTTCCAGCTGTTGCCATACAAATTGCTAAGAGCTGGGAGTTGTAGTTCTACAACAGCTGGCAACCCAGTGGCTGTATGCCGAGAATAACCAACTAGCAATACTAATAGTGGAATAACGTGAAACGTTTCATACCGAACTAATGTTGCGCCCCTTTTGTCTGCGAGGCCTGGCAAGCTGAGCTGCATTCAGTTCTCCACAGCTTTTATGTAAAGCTTGGCTTTGTAGTGTAGCGTAGGGGGACAAGCAAAGTACGATTGCTTAGTACGGGGCGCACATTTAGACAGTTAGCCCATTACAAATATTGAAGAAGTCATGTAAATAGTCATTTTCAGAGGGTGGCCTAGAGCCAGTTAGGTTCCCACAGCGTTTTTAGAATTCTGTCATAAAAAGGCCCGTTCAAAGGCCCTCAAAGTTTGCCAACCAAAAACAAAACTGCTCGTTATGGTCAAGACCTTAAAGAGAACAAAGCACGAGACTTACTTTCAGCATCAGCATGGAGTAGGAAGCACAGAAGTACCAGCACTGGCCTGGCAAAGTTCATCATCTGACAGCTTGGCACCTGCATGCTTAGGAAGGCTTGATTTCACCAGCTCTCAAAGCCAACTGGAGTCTACCCACTTAATGCGTTTTAGTGCAGTATGTTCACAGCCTAGAAAGACAAAAAATAAATGAAGCACAGATAAGACTAGAATCCTTATAGCGTATTAATGTGACATGGTCATCATGCAACACACTGTAAAGCTAGCCCATTTTTACATTATTCTAACTGAAGCACATTACACACTTTGTGCCTGTGCCAGCACACTCTGTGCCAAGATGCAGCTTGGCAGAGCTGGTGATGTATTTCCCCATATTATTGCAAAGTAAACCTAATCCCAGATGGTTTCCTCCCCTGGTCAGATCATCACCCGAATAATTTATCTTCATAATTAGCTGTCATTTTAGTAAAGGTAGTGCCAGGTTAATGTATTACACATGTTTTAGCACATGAAAAATTCCATGCATATTTAGAAAGAAGTTATAGGTAAAATGTTTTCCTAGTTTTAATTTACAAGATAATGAATCTCAGCATGGCACAGCATTATGATCAATTGGAGGGTTACTGGGGATTTACAATGGGTGGGATTTTACATTCTTTGACACTATATGTATGTTATCGCTGCCACATAAGAGAAAACTGCCCATACATGAATGTAGACTCTTGTAACGCTGTGGAAAGATGTATCATTGCTATTACATTGCTCTTTGGTCTTTAAAATATTGCAATTTGCCCCAAAGTGCACAAGTGTGCAGGGGGCAGGATATTAAGTAATTAAACGTTCTGCTCTGCTTTCTTTTTATGTGAAGTGAAGCCTCCTGTCTTTTACATCATCAGCCAGACATTCCTGTCCATAAAATGGCTGCAGATGGAGGGTCCTGTGATATCTAACTGTCCGTGAACAATCGCCCTGCCAGGACCTTATGATTGTATTTATGTATATAAGATTAAGGCAGGGTGATTGTTCATAGACAGATAGAGATCACATGATTCTCCATTTGCGGCCATTTTATGGACAGGAATGTTTGGCTGATGAGGTAAAAGACGGGAGGCTTCACTTTACATACCAAGAAAGCAGTACAGAAATTTTAATAAATAAATATTTTCAAATTACCTAATATACCCCTCACACACATTACAAAACACATGGGGTAAAGTGGTCAAACCCTTTAATAAAACCTTCTTTGAAAATATGGAAACACATATAACATAATTATTAAAATACAGTTATCAATATTACTTTGAATTACAATGTATTACTCTGAAAATATACAACCCCAACTCTTAACACTCACTTTTACGACTTCATTTCTTTAAATAGTTACTAACATTTTGACAACCTTTCTAAATATATGTTGCATAAGAGTTTACAAGAAATGCTGTAGCACATGTTATCACAGCAATCCCTTGTCATTTCTCTACCATCCTTTCGTTACATATCTGCTTTTTTCTTCTGAAAGAGGTCAAATTACATAGCAGCTCTATAGAGAAGGGAGGGGTAGCAGTGAGTCACAGCAGCTAGGTCCCCACCCACAAGCAGGAAATATAACACAAAGTCACAGAAATACTGTAGAGATGAGAGCTGCTCGAAAATGAAGACTACAAATCATGCAAGTACCAGAAACACTGTTACACCTCATGTACACCCCTTAGCTGCTGATGTGATAGTATGCTTGATATTGAGGTATAACAAAGCAACTGTAAAACAGTTGCCAATGCTTAATATATTCAGTGTACTAGCATCAGGTGCAGTGACAGGTTGCCAAAGAAATGTCTAACAGAAGTTGTATTATATGTCTAGGTTTGGAGACTTCCTCTCATTTTAGAGAATTTAAATCTACCCTTAATTAGATTAATGCCACAGCACTTCTGACTATAGAACAAAAATGATGCTGGCACCTTATAAGGCATAGATTTTTTAATACACATCTCCCATTGGAGCCATTCTTCATAGAACCTTGCATTAGGAGTATCCAGAGCCCTGATGGGACAATATATAATGTTCGGTTATTGTTATTTTTTAGATGAGATTGAGATTAGGATATTTAAGTTGAATCAATGGCGCGCAGCCCAATACATCAGAAGGCTTTGGCCTCTCGATGTATCCAGCAGGGATGTTTATCTCTACAACAGTGAAAATTTGCTGGCTGCAGCAGGTGCGGAGGCGCTGGGACAGGAACACCCCCCGCTGGCCCACTCCCCGCCAGCCGTGCCGACCGACCACCATCCCCCATTTACGCCCCTTCACACCAGTGGTGGATTAGGGAAAATAATCACAAGGACTAGCTATAAATTAGAATTTGCAATAATTTCAGGGTCTTGATAAATATCCCCCAATGTCTATATTAATAAACACCTATAATAGTAGGGAAGAGGTAAACCATGATGATGGGCACCCTATCTTGCTGTAACCTATAGTAGTTCAAAGCGCTTTGATCTATTCAGTATACCACTCGTGGTAATACATGTAATGTAATCTGTAATGATAATATAGATTTACAGGTAATTCTATGCTTCTCAGTTCAGATGTTTGTGACCTTTGAACTATGTTAAACTGCAACAGACTTCAAATATTCTAATCAGATCATATATAGTGTATAGCTGATATAGCTGACACCTGGGAAGATTTGGCACAAGTTTTAACTGAGCAGCACACATGGCTTTCATCTGCTCCTCTTGTCCTTTGATAGCATGTACCGTGCCCCTGACATGAATGAAAGCCACAGAAATCATAGCAGGCCATTCGCTGAGGGCACCAGCTCACTCTTATCATCATAACCATCTTTATGCCAGCATTTCAAATAGCAGCAACATCCATAAGACATCAGTCCTGTCGGACTCAATTTGTGTCTGTGCAAGCGTATCCGAGCCAACTGCTTCATAATGACTTTGATGCTATCACAGAGATGGAGATATATAGAATGTGCTCTCCAAGGGAGGAAAGGTTGCTTTGTTTTCTTGTGCCGTTCAACCCTTACACGGAAGGCCTGATCCATATAAATAAAAGGATTGTGGATCACACCTCAGAAACTAGTGAGATAATAATTCCATGATCAAACTGTTCTTAAACATTAGGTCCAAATCTTTTTTGTCCTTTATAGCTAACTATATTATAGCTAAATAGTAAAAGGCTTCAAAAGATTATAAAAATGAATATTTTTTTCTTATTTAAATATAAAGCATTTTTTTTTTCAAACTGGTGGTAGAAAGTCCTTTCTTCTTTGCAACCCCTTAAAGATGGTTATACAGGGACAGATTAGCTGCCACCCCCAGTAGAGGGGGTGGTTGGGGATACAAGTGGCAAGGGAAAAGCGATGTAGTAATGTAGGCAAGATAATATAGATCCTTATTCAGAGCACCATTACAATGCAGCGTAAACTCACTGCTTCCTTGTCCCAACTGAATTTTTTTAATCGAGGGCAACTAATAACTAATATCAATCAGTACTGAATACGCTGCTGAGTTATTTTATATTTCTGGATGACTTCAAAAACTACACATTTGGGCACATTAATAAAAAACAGTGCAAGATTCAGGATTTGTGGAAGTCTGACAGAAATTGGCCCAAGGGCCTTAGTAAGTGTGCCCCACTGTGCACCAATATCTGCGATTCCCAAAAAATTCCAAAAAAGAAGCAAAGAGTAGAAAGTTAATAATATGTTTTTACCAGAAACTTTGCTTGATACTCCCCAGGATATTCATAATAAAAGGTTTCTGCCATTATACCCCATTGGAAACTTTATGATCAGAAACTCTGTATACAATCATTGGATACCCAAACAATTTGGCTAAACCATAAAAACTGTTATTTCCAGATGTGACGGAAATTGTATGGCATTTGCACAGCTAGACTTGTGGATTGTTTCCATGATAACAAAATTGTAATAAGGCGGGGTTTATTTGTTATAATATTAAAAATGTGTTTCAAAATTCAACTTGGAAAATAAATAAGAACTAATGGTGTCAAAACACATCATTTTAATCTGTATTTTAAAGGCATGCCAGAGTATCAATAGTGGTTAAAAAAAAGTGATGGAGCAACATTATTCACCAGATCTATTGTAATACTTCCTAGGTCTGATCTTTACTTCCCGGTCCCTTCCTGACTATGCCTACACAATTGGTGGCCATGGGGGTGACATGTTTCAACTATTGATTTAACAGTTATTTTCTGCCATTGCCTGGGTCATCGGGAAGTATAGTCCTGCATGGATACATTAGTTGTCGGAACATAAACATTGGTTGATGAGCAAGGACAGCTATATCTAGTTTCCCTTTTTTTCTACCAACTCTGAACAATTCAGTAAAAAATTTGTGTTGAACTATGCCTTTAAAACTATTTTATAAATTGATTTTAATAACTTTGAAGCACTGGTAACACAAAATGATGTCTGAATAATAACTAACTTAAGAAAGTATTACTTGTCAAAATCTGCACAAGCTAACAATTGGGGTCATTTATTACACTTTTTCACTCTCTTTTTTTGCAACTTTCAGTGTAATAACACCTAAACCTGCGATTTCTACAACCATTTAGCAAAGTGCACCACCACAGAGTTTCTACTCTGCTGTGCCTGATTTATCACAAAAATACAGATATGGACATCTAAAAAAACAAAATAGCCTCCTATCCAGAGTGAGAATAGGCAAGGGTCTCAAAAAACTCAAATGCCTCATTTATCATCCACTAAGATAAATCAGGCGAGCCCAAAACATTACAAAAAAATCCCAAACAGACACGTTTTCAGACTTAAAGGGGTATTCCCATTAAGACAAGAGTCTTAAATGTACTCAGAACATCAAAATAACACATTCACTGTTATTAACAAGAATACAGCATTCCTCAGATATAATTCCAACCTTCCTCTATCAGTCTTGGAGTACACAATTTTGGTTGCCCCTGGACCCCACCATGTAACGTCGAGTTTAGTCTCGGTAGCCATACTGTTCTTCTGTCTAATGATGCTCTGAGCTTCTCTCTGTTCTCAGCCTCTAGCCCACACCCTTGCATTTCAGGATGAGCTCACACACACATAGTGACTTGCTGCCGGCAAATACATCACATTGTGAGGAGAGTAAAGCTACAAGCTACAGGCAGATAAGGTCTTTATTCAGGGGAGGGAAGTATATTGCATAGCTAATATTGTATGGTATGACAGAGCTGAGGATGTCATGTGTAATGTGCATCTCATGGATCTCATTTTTTTTGCTCTGTCTAATCTCTCTTTCTATGTTTCAGATACTAGTGAATGTTCAGAGGCTAAATTAAAGTGTATGTAAACCTATACCGTGATAATCTAACCACATTGTCAGCATACAGAACTAGATGGATCATAATGCGCCTGCTTAGCGAGTCCCATCCCACACTCTGGAATATTACACTTGCCATCACTGAGTGAAAGGAGCTAAAACAGCAATAAAACGGTAAAGTAAAATGGTAAAGTAAGTAGTTAAAAATTATCTTTATTGTGTAAACATCACTAGGGGATTGAAATTTAAAAATGTTCTTTCATGTGCAAACCCCTTTAAGATAAATGTCCCCCATGGTTGTGTAAATTCATTGATGAATGTAATTAATATTTTTGATAAATAGAGCAATTTTAAAGACAATATTCTAACAGACATGATATTTAAATAGCGCAATGAAGCAAGTTTGCACTTTTTATACACTGCAATTGCTGAGATTTGTCTAGAGCTTACAACAATGGTTTTCGTGAGGGAAAAGAGCTGGCATATAAATAATGAGGCCAGCGTACACCAGCATACCAATGAAAGGTCTATAACAACACTAATTTAACCTGATCAGCAATGTTGCACTCTTGGAGCCCAATTTCTGTTTTAATATGTCACAGGTTTTTTTTTTTTTAATTTAATATTTTTCAAAGTATTCCTTCAGGTACAACTGATTTATGACATGGAATCCAGCTATTTAGCAAATAGACTCATAGGGATTTCAGAGTTTATTTTTCTAATTTTATATATTTGCTGCAATGCAGAACAAAACTCATCCCTGGATTTTACATTTACAGGCTAAGCCTGTCTAATTCTCTTAGTCACTGTGCAGTACTGCTTAATGTGTTAGGGTGTGTTCACACAACCATTTTATCTACTGTTCTGGTCGCATAAAAAAATGTGCACTATTTTTGTGGCGTTATGAATAACGGACATGTATTGGAAAGTAAACTTGCACACATGCAAGACACAATAGGAAAAGATGGTAAATGGAAGGGTTTTCTGTTTACCATCGGTTTATGGTGTCCATTATTTTGTTCCATAAGGGATGGAGCAAATGACATCACCAGTGATGGTGTGAACCTAGCCTTCCCCTCATGGAACAGGCAAACGGAAAGCACAGTTGTGAGAAAGACTATTGGAGCTATTTTAATTCTTGTCTTTTTTTTTTTACTCCTCATCCTAACCAGAATTAAAGTTTTGCAGAACATAATTCTAGACTTAGCAGGCCACCCTCTTAGGACAGCTTGGTTCTGACAAACTCGGTTTGTGTATCAGTCCGATTTACCGACCTTAAACCTTAAACAGATGAACTGAACTTCTGTTCTGCTTTTGGGTTAGTAAATTCAGCTGACACACAGAGCAAGTTTTTTGGAACAAACTCATGTGCTTTTTACTGCCTGTGTTTGGCGAGAAAAACAGACAAGTTTTTAACAAATCTTTTGTTGAAATAAACGGAAAGTTAAGTATCAAGCAAATTAAAGGATACATAAGCTTTATGCATGCAGTTTCTGAAAACTGGAACATGGAACATTTTCACTCCACTTCAACTTTTGGCTTTAACCCTTTCACGACCCGTGACGTAATAGCACGTCACGGGTCGGCCACGGGTGCATGGAGAGGGCTCACGCGCTGAGCCCTCTCCATAGCCGGTAAGTCTTTGCTGCATATTGCAGCAAAGGCTTACCGGTAACACCCGCGATCGGTGCTAGCACCGATCGCGGGTGTTTTCACCTCGATCGCCGCCGGCAATGCTGCCGGCGGCTTTAAAAGCATGGCGGCGCGTGGGCGCCGCCATCTTTTCGAGGATCGCCGCTCCCCGTGACGTCATCGGGGAGCGGCGATCCGTCGCCATGGTAACCTCGGGTCTCGCGAAGACCCGAGGCTACTTCTGGTTAACCCATGCATTACAATGTGCTATCAGCACATTGTAATGTATGAGGAGTAAAATCCCCATATACTGCCATACTGTAGTATGGCAGTATATGAAAGGATCGTGCAGACCCCCTAGGGTTAAAGTACCCTAGGGAGTCTGAAAAGTACTAAAAATAAAAATAAAAAAAAGTTAAAAAAAAAAAAATTATAATAAAAAACCCTAAAAACTCAAATCACCCCCCTTTCCCTAGAACTGATATAAATATAAATAAACAGTAAAAATCATAAACACATTAGGTATCGCCGCGTCCGAAAATGCCCGATCTATCAAAATATGATAACGGTTTTTCACTGCGTTTAATCCCGTAACGGAAAATCGCGCCCAAATTCGAAAATGGCACTTTTTTTGTCATTTAAAAAAATTAAAAAATTCTATAAAAAGTGATCACAAGGTCGTACAGTCCTAAAATTGATAACATTGTAAACGTCATCAAAATCCGCAAAAAACGACACCACCCACAGCTCAGTACACCAAAGTATAAAAAAGTTATTAGCGCCAGAAGATGGCAAAATCCCCCCAAAAATTTTTGTACAGGAGGTTTTAATTTTTTTAAATGTATGAAAACATTATAAAACCTATACAAATTTGGTATCCCCGTAATCGTACCGACCCAAAGAATAGAGTAGACATGTCATTTGAGGCGCACAGTGAAATCCGTAAGATCCAAGCCCACAAGAAGGCGGCACAAATGCGTTTTTTTTACCAATTTCACTGCATTTGGAATTTTTTTCCCGCTTCCTAGTACACGGCATGGAATATTCAATACCATCTCTATGAAGTGCAATTTGTTACGCAGAAAATAAGCCGTCACACAGCTCTTTACATGGAAAAATAAAAAAGTTATGGATTTTTGATCATGGGGAGTAAAAAATGAAAATGAAAAAACAAAAAAGGGCCAGGTCCTGAAAGGGTTAAAATGTAGAAGCAAACACTGAACATGGAAACCTGGCCACCAACACCAGATTTACTTGCATAGACAGCAAAATGATTTTCTTTAGATTTTTAACAATTTAAAACAACCCTTTAAGGTTTCTTTATTCACTATGGGTACTGGCTTGGCATGAATATTCTCGCCTTCATACCTTTGCCACAATTACATCAGTCTTGACCAATACAATCCTTGTATTCAAGCTTCTACAAAGAAGACGCCAGTTGTTGAGTCGCTCACTGGACTACTAAGCACAGAATGTGCGTGGTTATAATCTATAGTTTTTAGGCAATACTAAATATTAATTTGATTAGCTTATTCTACTCAATAACAAGCTCCCTGCAAATTACAATGCATTTTAAGGTTGACAGATTTTCTTTAAAAATCTGAAATTCAGTGAGTATATTGTGTACAGTTTGGGCACACAGATGGCTTCTTCTCAAGCTTCAGCTGAACTTAGGATGTATGGTTGCTACTATAGGCAACATTTTGCTAGAAATTAGAAGATGTGCATAACAATCTCTAGGGGTCAAATGACACATTTAAAAACTGGAGCTGGATGAAGAGTTAAAAGGAACTCTACCATCTTCCACTTTACCATCAAAGTCAAGCATAATAAACCGGGGCACTTACTCATACATTCAAGTTCTAAGACTGTGGTAACAGTCCTTTTAAAATCAACTTTTTAAATGCCAGAGACCTTCCGTACTGTAGCTTCACATGCTGTTACACTGTCTCACCCTCCCCCCTGCTCCCTCAGGACTTTACCCCTACCTCTGCCTGATGTAATCTCACGCAGTGAGAGGGGGAAGTGTTCCTTGCATACTGTAACAGCATGTGAAGCTACAGCACAGAGGAGCTCTGGTAACTCCCCTAGAGCACTTATGGCTAATTCGCATAACAATATAAGTTGTTTTTTTTAGAAGGAGGGTGGCAATGGATAACAAATATAAGAAGATTACCACGATGACAGTGCCTGGATCTATGAGTAAGTTTCCCTGGTTTATCATGCTTGATTTTCATGGCAGATTTCCATATTCTAAATAACAAGATTCAGTTTATGCCAAATAAATAAAAGATCCTATGTCTATATATAGTAAAAATAAAATCCTGGATGTACAAAACAGCTGCTTGTTAGAAGAGGAAATATAATGCACATTTCCTATGTGTTCTATTTAAAATGTCCTCGTATTTTGCAATGTAAAAGCGCAGGGAAGAAAAAAACCTGTGGAAATACACCATAAAGCACTGCTAAAGCTGTAATGTATGATGCTTCCAAATCCAGACAGAATTAGGTATTCAGGCAATCTTGTGCATAATTCATTGTGATGCCTCTTAACAGACAGAACTGCAACTAGGGATCTAGACCACAAAACAGAGAAAGTCTTTGACTCATACAATATAAATTCATTTGGCGATGAGGCTTATATTTCTGGAATCTCTCAGGGCCTTTTCCTTTAACTATTCACAGCTCAGTCAAAGACAAAAATCCTCCCGCCATCTTCTTCATTTATCCCTTCCATGAACAAATCATAGGTAAATAACAGCAGCAAATAGTGTGTTTGCGTAGAAGTCAGGACAGCAGTAGCAGCTCACCCATCATTCGGACAGCTGAATGAGCTCCATCAATGGAAAGCCTCCTTTAAATTAATGACCTGCTCCAGCATGATGACTGCTTAGGAAGGAAATATTTATAGTTTTTCTTCCAGCTCCTGACCCTTGAAATTAAAAACACTTTCTCCCACTCCATGAGCTCCAGTTAACCCTGAGGACAAATGTCTTGAATTCGCAGAGGAAGTAAAGGTTTGAGCAGATTAAAAAATTGCACTCTTTACAAGTTGCTTCATCCTATTACTAACAAGGACAGTTCTTATCTGCTGACTACAAAATGCAACCTATATGCGTATACTATTCGCCAAATATTATGTTCTCAAGACGGGTTTTGTAAAGAAGATAGTAAATAAATAAATAAGTACTTTACAAGAAGTGTCCTATTTTGCTAGATTACCTCTATTCACTGTGTAGAAAGCATACACTCCATTGTGCCTTTTCTCTATTATGCACTGCAGGATATTCCCACACAATAGAGGCAGCAGACTCTGTGTCTCAATATGCAGCACCCTTTTAACCAAAAGGACCTACTAAGCACCAATGTAAAATTTGTTATACACTACACCAGCTCCCAAATTGTTAATGCAACACCAGTGTATACAGAAGAAACTCAACGTCCCTTTAACTCTGTGCATACGGTATCATACAAGCATGTAGGTTGGTTAGAGATATTCTGACATGAGAAGAGGGAGATGAATATCTTTATAAAGTTTGCATTATTTTTGCTTTGCTTGACAAAAATATGTTTTTCTTTTTTACGTATCTATTCTTCTTATGAAGAGTTGAGCAAATCATCCAAGATTCACTTTCCTGAATTTTTCAAAAGATTTTCTCCGGGTGCGAATGTACAAAAATATTGTTTTGTTAATTATTTTACAAATGTTTTCATTTTCCCTGCTATTATTCTCTCCCTCAGTTCTCAGATGGGTTGTAGCCCCCATTTTAAAAGATTCCTGAAAATTATAGATGAACAAATGGATTTGTTCATCTATAATCTTATGTCACTTAGAAAAGTTTACAATGGAAAAGAAAAGTTTACAATGGATATATTGATAACTTGCTAGAGATTATACTCCACTCCCAACAATAAAATAATAGTATAACAGATCTGCTACATATAAATCTTCAGCTGTGCTACACATGTGTATCAAAGGGTAACATCTAATAAAAGGAAAAAGAAATAATCTTGCAATATCAATATGTTCTCAATGAAGTAACGTAGGGGGACTCATATTCACTCATTATCATAGGAAAATGTTTAATTGGATATGTTGGTCTTAATATGCTAACATGTCAATAACAAGGCTTTGGGGAAAAATCCACTAATAGAAAATTGTACAGACAATGCAATAATAGTCTCAACACTTCCAGAGCTAAACAAAAACCTTGTAAGGACGCTAACCCCTGGTGGCGCTGTACAACATTACAAGCAGAATATGTCATCCGCGCTCACAGGCAGAATGTTTTCCAGAGAGGATTCTGTTTTGACTATGCTTAACAACAACAAGTGTAAAAAGTCATAGATAAAACAGCCATAAAAAGGTTTGTCTCGCTAATCAGTCGAGAAAAAGAGAAAAAAGATATCTGCTGGGAATCTGAGAACTCACTGCCATGGAAACCCAGTTTCAATCAAAACAAATGGCAGGAAATCAGGTAGTGAAGCTGCTACTGTCTGCAACCTACTTTCCTGTAAGCTAGAGGAATATCAAATATTCTGAAAGGGATGCCCTCCGCAGTGTGAATCCAAGGCGAAGAATGCAAATGACTAAATGAGAGGAAGTACAAGTACCAGCGGCGTTGTGATTTACACTTCACAGGTACAGTATCTCTGCTATCACAAGTGACCGCAGAGGCTGCTATACATTTATTACATTTTTGCTGGGAATTTTTCATAATAGGCTGAATATATAGGAAGTCATCCTATATCCCATGTATTATGAAAACAACTCATGTCCCCATACCCAGCATACGTTATAGATGATGGACGGACAAGCTTTTTATTGAGAAAGGGAATAATGATCTAGTCAGAAGTACAAAAACTACTCCTGATGTAGTCCTTACAACAACTTAACTTGGTGCTTAGTACTTCACTCAGTATTGGGTGTGTGACTAAGACTTGTTCCACATACTAACAATTTCAGTGACCCATTCTGGTAGACTATTGTTCCATGTCACTAGGAAAGCTGGTCAAGTGAAATCTGGCTGGAGAATGCAGCTGTAAAATTTATGCTGTAACCTGATCTACATCTTAAGTATGCAACACTATCTTACAGCGTCTTTGAGCTATAAAAATAACCCGTAACCACATGTATGTTCTGTTAGTCTTGGCATTTTACATTGGATGAAAAACAAAGTTAGAGCTAGTCTGGGCAACAGATGGCGGTGGACATTCAGGTTCAACTGGTCATAAGGCTAAATGCACAAAAAGAGTAAAATTAAAACTATAAAGAAAGATTAAAGGACTATATACAAAGATGTGTCCCCTATAACTATTCTGTAAATTTGGTTAATTTCTCTGGACTCAATACAAGATTAAATAAATTGTTGTGAAGGCCAAGAAAAAAAACTCTCAACAGGCCTGACCCACATCACAAACACTGGATAGCCCCACAAAGGCACATAGGTGTAAATTTACTAATAGTTTAGTTGTCATTTGTTTACCACATTTATTATGTGTTTTAGTTTACGTCCACGATCATTGTTTTTCACTGTGTTCTAGCCGTTGTTTCGATCGCTACCACACATCCCCATGTATTTCTATGGCCGTTGTCTCTATGGTAATGTGTCTGAGCTGCAAAAATTCACATCAGGTCCTCCAACTGCCCAAGCAGACCTCATACACCGATGATACAGGTGCTTCAGACCAAAATCCAGTTATTTGAGGCCCAGGAGAAGCCCTTATGTGACTTGGAAGAGAATAGAAAGGAAGTTTGGGGGACACTAGTACCGTAGTGTCTCTAAAAAAAAGTGCCCAGAAATAAGTAGTGTAAAATTGGAATAGACAGTCGTTTTAGAAATTTTATTAACCCTGCCTTAAAGGGGTATTTCCACGAAGACAAGTTTCTCATATGTACTCATGCACAACAAAATAACACATTCTCTAATTCGTTTATATCAACAAAAATGCTGCATTTTACAGATAAAATTCCTGCCTGTCTCTATCAGTCCAGCTGTACACAATTTCAGTTGCCCTTGGATCGGACCCTGTAACTTCAGACTTAGGGTCGGTGGCAGCCATCTTGGATTTCTGTGTGACAGCGTGGAGCTGAGATTTCTGTGTCTTGTGGCTGTAGCCATGCCCCTGCAGTCCTTGCATCAGCGCTCACAGAAACAGATTCACTTCCTGGCAGGAGATTGTCAGGAGAGACAAGCTGCAAACTACAAGCTACAAGGAGATAAGTGATCCGGGGGAAGGGGAATGTAGGCGCATAGCTGTGAGGCTGAGAACAGAGATGTAGCAGGGCTGTAGGCATCTAATGGATCTCATGCATCTCTGATCTGTCTCATCTCTGTCTCTATGTGTCAGTGTGTTAGTACAATGTCAGAAGCCAGATGAAAGTGTATATACACCTGTACCCTGATAATCTCACCCCAATGTAAAGTAAAGGGTTAAAATGATCTAGAGGATTGAAATTGAGAATGTTCTTTCATGGTGTGTAAAAATCAATAATTATATTCAAGGTCATTTTGCATCACGCATTTGGGAACAAATAATTATAGGCAAGACATATTTGTAGACAGATATCTGATTTATAGATAGATTTTTTTTTTTTTTAATTTTGGAGTGCTGCCTGCTATTCCGCGATTGGATACAGTGGGTACATATTTTTATTTCTACACAGTATCACATAATTTAATGAAATGAAGTAAATATCTACATTTTATTGTGGTCCCTACATACTAAGGGACTGAAACGCTGCAGCACAGGCAGGCGAGAAAAAGCTGGCCAGCGTGGATATATATATGAAGCTGTGCTACGGAAACATGTTGTGCAGGATTAATCTTTTCTTGAGCTCACACAATATTTGACAGACCAAATGTTGATGCCAAAAGCAACTGCTATTTTCGGTCAGTGTGCAAACTGTGAAATACCATGAAACCCTATCAAAGGCTATCTTCCGTTTATTTGTAGGTTGTATTTATGTGAATCTCAGCTTGGCAGAATAATCACATCAAATAGAAAGGAATGAATGAGCCCACAGCATTTCTACGCCCTTTTATCGTCCCACGTTTAAACTATACTGGGTGTCGGCATCACATTTATGCTATTCCCTTTGAGAGGGAGAGATTATTTTACAGTCGGCCAATCATTACTTATATGACCATAAAGGACGTGTTGACATACACTTTGCATGTCAGCAATAATTAAATGCATACCACATGTGTGAGAACCAGACTGTCAGGAGAGTCCAAGAACAGATCATAGCAAAGTGGCCTGAATAGGTTTAAACTAATACGTGGATCATTTCACTTACAGCAGAAGACATATGTTTTCACTGAAAAATAATGGAATTTGCTGAGAGGAATAATTATGTTAAGCTTCTAAATAGAATAATTCTCTTCTTTTATTTCAATAACAGTCTACAGGAAGGGTTAATGTCAACTGTCAATCAAGCAAACCTTAAAGGGGTTGCCCACTTTGAGCAAATAATTGATATTTTTTGTGTAATGAAAAAATATACAGTTTTTTGGACAATACTACCAGGCTGGGCCATGAAACAGACATGATCTAGAAGGTGTTAATCTGCTTCATTTCTGCTGACAGGTTCCCTGTAAACCAAATGTTTGTTTATATTGGTCACGCAGAAACAAAAGAACATAAAGTTGAGAAATAAATGCCTTCAAAATGTATTATTTATGTGAAATGCAAGTATTTACTAAAAAAGAAATGTAAAGAGTGACAAGGCTGTGTTAGGTAAGTATAATACTGAATACTAAAGTTTGCCAGGGGTGTGGGGTGGATTTTGGGGGTCAAAGGGAGGGGTTTGTTTCTGTTATTGTATTTTGTATTGAATAACAGAAAAATATTATATAAAGAAATACGTTTTCCATTGATTCAATAAATATTCTAAAAATTACTCAGGTCATTAAAGGTATATTTACCACAATTAGAGTGATTGCTCATATTTATGTTTATACCAGTTTATGTACAAAAACTTTTACACTACAATGAAATCTGGGATGCCTAAATAAAAGTCATTACAAAAAGATGTTAAACCACTGACAAACCAATGGACCAAGCTATCTTCAGTGATGAATAGAACCAGTCACCTTAGTCCTAACACACTTTTCATAATAATAATCATGGTCACTGATAATAACTTCAAAACCAGACAAAATAGTAAAAAGGAAGCCAAAAATTTCTAGGTTTTTAATGCCAAAAATAGATCAGCAGTGGAGGCAATCAGTTTAATCTTGAAGAATCTAGGAAGCAAACCAGAGGCACTCAAGCATTACAAGAAATGAGGCGCCTTTACACATTACAGGTCATATCTGAATTACCAAATAATCAGCATTTCTTTGTTTAGTCCCAACAATAACATCAGCTATGCAGCTTCCCCCTAGAATGTGCATGGAGGAGATTTCTTACAAGAGTTGTAAAACATTGCATTAATGACAAATCCCCCTTGCAGTGCCCCTCGGCCCTTGGAATTTAACTCCTCTCACATTACATTATTTATTGAATTTTCAAGCCAAACTCTGTTCTGCTCCATAAAATTCTGACAAGTGGACTCTGCCAAGCTAATAATGGCTTCATTCTGCTGAAATAAACTTATTTCACTGCGGCAAATAGAACGACATGACCTCAAAAGGTTATTATTAACAGGGTTAATGAGACCCAACAAAGTGTTCTCACAGGATTCACATTGGTTAAAAACGGTATTAGCAGAATGCACATTGCAAAGTCATGAAAGCAATAAAATTAAATATGTGATATTGTCTTGTGTCTACATCTGCATCTGATGACCCGTGTTTGTCTCAGTAGTGAAATCCAGGCATTTATAAGACAAAAAAATACCAAATTTCAGTGGTGATCTCAGGAATTGCAGCTAAAGCGCAGACAGTGTGCTATATGTCCATGGATGGGGGTTGCATCCATATGCATCAGGATAATTCATAATAATTCCTTTATTTATATAGAGCACCCAGATTCCGAAGCACTGCTCAGATCAGTCCCTGTCCCCATGGGGCTCTCAACCTACCAGTATGTTTTGGAGTGTGGGAGGAAACCAGAGAACCCAGAGGAAACCCATGAAAACATGGAGCGAACATACAAATTCTTTGCAGATGTTGACCTGGATGGGACTTGAACCCAGGACCCCAGCGCTGCAAGGCTGTGGTGCTAACCACTGAGCCACCGTGCATGGTCAATACATATGGAAATGCATCTTTTAACAAATCATACCCCCAAAATACTACCACAGCAGTACCAAATATCAAAGTCATACCATAGTTGGACTGACAGATATGAAAATAGACAGACAAGACTGATAATGAAACAGATAAATAGAGTATAAGAAAGTAGATTCTAGATGAATAGATAGAACAAAGGAAGTCCAAGACAGCACAGTGTGAACAATCCCCTAACAAATGGGGTTTCAAAGCTTATAGGTCCCAACCAAAACCAGTCGAAAAATATAGATTCAAGAAACAATAGTTTTTAGATAGATAGATAAATAAACTGTATGTATTGGGCACTGTTGCTTTGGACTCTTGATAGAGAGATAGATAGATTTGTAAATAGATAGTTGGTGTGATTTATTCCAAGACAAGCGACGTTTCGGTGCGGTGTGCACATTTCTTTGGTGGAAGTATAGATAAACAACCAGACAGATAGACCCTCCACTATTGTTCCATAAAACCAGATTATCAACATTAGAAAATTGAGAACATAAAACATTTTCCCATAAAATGAATGTGGATTATTTTCCAGTGAAAACAGCTGTTGCTGTAATGTATGCAGAGTCAATACCAAGATGGATTAACAAGATTTGACCAAATTGTTTTCTTTCAAGCCTAAACCCTGCCTTCAGTATTTCTAGCTAATCATAATTTCACATTTTTTCCTCGGCTTAATTAACTGGGACTTGGTGGAAAGGGCTTACAACAATGTCATCTTTTCCTATCCCACGTGTCCCCGGGGCACGTCTTTTAGACGAGAGAGAGATTATTATTCTTGAACTATATTATGCAACATTCGAACACATGTCCAGGAATTCTCTATGGTGCACAATGTAGATATTTACAAATGGATCAACTGTTCTGACACATTGCAGCTTTTACTGATGACATATTTATAAGGCGTTGGGTTAAAGAATACATGACGGAAGTAGACAAAAGGAAGAATTTGAGGTGCATTGATTTTCACCACTCCGGTTTCTAATTTGGATAATGCATATAAATACTGTGTTACAACTATACTGCAATATTTTGCTATGAATGTATCAGCATATTTAAATGTTCTGTTATTAAAAGGACACCAGATTACTGGTGGTAGACTGTCCACGTAATTACGCTCGGTACCTTAGGGGGGGTGTCGGCACAGTTTTTCCTTTTTTCGACGGCTCCGGAATAAGTACAAAAATAACTTTATTAAAATATGTAAGTTAGCCTAAGGCGTCCAGGCTTATGTCACCAAGTGCCTCTTGGCTCCACCATCCTGTAAGTATACACTCCCCGTGCCACATATTATTCAGCCTCTCCCACCCCCCCCTCTTCGTAGACAGCCGAAGATGTCAGCCGGCTGCCTGCAAGTCTCGCACACTCCGTGCGCAGCCCGCAGGTTACTACTGCGGCTGCGCAAGGAACGGATACCCTTTAAAGAGTCTGCTGCCAAACTGATACACTCGAGTTGGTCCATTGTTGGAGATGCATTTGTCCAAGGTGATATTCGATATTCTTGTTATTCTGTGAAGGTGCCCCAGCAATACACAGCTGATCCCATATCCTTCAACAATCTGCTCTATAACTTGCTGCATGAATACTGGATTGAATTACACTGGAGTTGACTATTTAAATAGTAAAGATGATTTTATGTCCATTCAGCTTCACTAGCACTACTGTTATCTCCAATTTGTCATTAGAAAAGTATTTCCATCCACTATGATACAAACATACATAAACACAGTTGGGCAGATTTATAAAAACTGTCCTAAGCGCATAGACTAGACAGTCTTATTCTGCACCAGATTCATAGAAGTGGTTAGTGCTAAGTGATAAATTTGGTGCAGTATTAGACTGTCTAGTCATACTCTGCACCTCGTATTAGTTGGCTGACTTTATGCCAGAAAATTAGGACAAAATACTGCCGGATCAGCAGTACTTTTGATGCCCGCTTTTCACAGTTCAAGCCCCTTTTGTCAAGCTAGTAGAGCTACAAAACTGTGGTGCAGACAGTTTTTAGTGCAAACTACAACAGAATTCTGTCGTAGACAGATTAGTAAATCTCCCATTATATTTTCATACAAAGGTGTAAGGAAAGGAAAGTAGAGGAAATCATTGAGCTATGTTATAAAAACAGTTGAGGGACTATTTTAATGTGTTGTAGTCAATGAAGACTCTATAAGGTATACTCCTTGTGCTAAAATGTTGCTAGGAAAAGGACTTAACAGAATCTGACCTTACACACACCAGATAGACATCTCCATTCATACATTTTGCATTTCAGTGTTTCCTTTGCAGAATAAAGGTACCTTTCTCAACCCTCACAGACATCCATTGAGTGGTGGTGGTTATGAATGGGTCTGATTCCAAGGTGTAAGGCACTCCTTGTGTTTACTAAACATCACCCATCAACATTTTAGCTTAGTAATCCCCAGTGTCCTTCTCACTATGAACTTAGTCCTACTAACAGCTGCTATGATGAGCTGGGATATATTTATCAAACTGCAATCGCTACATCAGAATACATATTATTTTTTATGAATACATTGGCCCCTATTTAATAATAAAAGCATATTTAACTCCAGGGCCAATGGAGTGGGCAGTCAATAAGTATTCCAATAAATACATCAGACCTTATTCACATCTGCAGGAAAACCCTCCTAATTTTTCAAATATAAGTTAAAAGTTTTAAAGAAACCAGATATTTGTTTCACATTCTGATCTTTTTAAAATGTGCACTTCATGTTGTCGGTTCATTTTGATTTCACATTTTTATAATAGGTTTTATAAAGTCAAAGAGGCAGAGAGTTTAGCACTGCAGTCGAGATTACCTGCCTTAAAATGACCTCTCTACTGTGATTGATATCAAAGTATTGTAGTGTATACGGTGGAAAAAAGACACATGTCCCTCAAGTTCAACCAAGGAAAGCAATTGATTGGATATCATGAACCAAACTTTAGTAGATATGTTTAGCATATATTCCTGAGCACAGGACAGTCAGTTATATTAAGAGGACAATTCTGAGATTGGGAGAGCTTGACTTCAGAGCTCAAACTACACTGCTTGAAAACAGTCACCAAGCCATCATAGCTGGAGGTGAGAGTGCTCATCCATGAATTCAGGAAAATTTTCATATTCCAATTCTACATCTACATGACTCTTACCCTCTCCCTATTTAGAAAGCTAAACAAAGTACAGATAGGAGAATCATGTGGAATATCCCTGTAATTGTGTGAGACAAATCATATTTCTGATCCCATGTCCTTTACTGTAGATCAGTGTACATTTATAAGCTCCATCTGCCATGTTTTAGCAGAATCACATATTTTTTTTCCGAGAAAGGGATGAACAGTTCCTCTAACTCAGCAACAAGCATATGTCAAGGTCAGATCTTAAAATGAGAGTGGATTACAAAATTGCTATCCCAGCATCTTCCCACTGACCACAGTAATAATAATGTATGTTTCTGAGCGTGTGGCCATGAAACCAAGGAAAGCATGACTGGCTTACTGGTTTATTTCACATTTCACACACACTCTGAGTGCCAGCTTAGTAAAAAGCTGAGGGGCATGTTTATTTGAGTGACAACTTCCAAATAAGACAAGGAACACACAAAGAAAACTATTACCCAATTGCAGCTGTGTAAACGGAGGTTAGTGAGATAAACTGACATGACAAGATCACACACTGAGGCGAATCCTGATCCCATGACCTCAGGACACACATTCAGCCAGTCTGTTTTCTTGTTGGCCCCTGTCTTTATATTATAAAGCAACACATAGAAAGAAGCAGTATTGCGTAGACAGAGGTCTAATAGTGTACACAAATATAATACATGTAATGAGCAGGCAAGCACTATAGCCTGGGGCCACAACTACTGGTAGAGACTAAGGTCAGTGCAGCTTACCACCTCTGCTGTAACGTGCAAACACAGCCTTCAGCACCCATTGACTAGACTTTGTGCCGTATGTTCTGGATGCCAGCTGAGCAAACACCACACACAATACACATAATACGAGGTGGCTTATAAAAATTTGATTCTGTATAATCCAGGTCTAGCATGTGCAACTGACCCTTCAGAATAACAGACACCATCATCATTAACCTCTGTAATAAACTCTTCTTTTCAGTATTATATTTCTATTTCTATTGTTATTTTTGTTCACTTTATGAACATCTATCTATCCATCTGTCTATCCATCTATCTATTCATCTATCTATCTACAGTGTCTATCTATCCATATGTCTTTTGAACTATCTGTCTATTCATCTGTCTATCCATCTATCTATCTATCTATAAATCTAAAATAATGGAAACACAGCACAGCCAAATACAAAATGAAATAGGGATGCTATCCCCAATTCTCTTCACCCAAAGGCTGCAAAAAACAACACCAGCACACCCATATAAAATAAAAATATGGGGATTTTATTCCATCTCACACGACATTTCAACAAGAAGCCTTTGTAAAGACTCTATCTATTTCTATTATCTGCTTAGATACTTTAGCAATCATTACAGATTGATTTTATGGTTCAGGGTTTTGTCTTTCTTAAAAGGTGTAGGCGAGGGCGACATTCTTAGTAACTCATTTTATAGATGTTACTTTCTTTATACATTATAGCGGTATAACAACTTGAGCCCACACATCTTCAGAAAGTTAGTGACTCTTTTATCAGAAGAACATGAGGTGGACTTGTAGACTTCTATTTTTGCAGAGACAATTGTATAGAAAGAGAATGCTTGCATTTCCCAGACAGTCATCACAGATTCTGCAAGTAAAGCAGTTTGTGATTCTTTTATTCTGTTGTCAGTATTTCTGCTGTTCCTTTAGTGGTTACTGTATTAGCTCAGGGATCAAGAGCACGTTCAGCTATTATTAAAACACATGTTTTCCCTGTCTTATTGCTGACTTCTACATTTAACTTCAAGTCAATTAATAAGCTAAGTTAGTTATCATAAATAATTCTCGAAGTACTTGATGGATTGTGGCGTCCTTATGACCAGGTTCACACAGGGGCCTTTTAATTTCCTTACAATACTTTGTTCAATTTACTGTATGTCTTGTATAGGTAACATTTACTTACTGTAAAAAAATAACAGATATTATTAATAATAATAAATAAATAACAGCTGGGTATTCACTAGACTTAACTGCATAGTTTCTAATTTTACAAATCTCAGGTTAACTGGAACACAGCGTGGTGTATATGACAATGATGGGCTCCTACTCACATACAGGCCAACATACATATGACTGACCTGTGCGTGGTAATGACTAAGTGTTAATAAAATCCCTGACTCTCCAACGAGGATTTGAGACCTGAATCCACACCAGCTACCCAGCGAGGAACTTGTCACTAGATTAAAGCAAATACCAGCTAACATTTACTCTCTCACAGCCAAGAAATGCTTGGCACAGTTTTCAAGTTTAGCAGTTAAATGTTGGTCCTTGTGCATTATCTGACAATTCATCCAGTTGCTAGACAGAGACTAATTCCCAGTCCTGGCTGACCCCATCCCCCAAACTCAACGCATCCAGCAACCTGGGCCTTTTCTTCTAAACATTGTTTTCGCCCAGCCCTCTGAAACCTGCTGAAAGCTGCCTGCCTATCCCATCATAAATTGGTCAGAAAGCAACTCATATCTCCACACATGAGAAGACATAAAATGTAACATGCAACAATGTAAAGATTACGTCTATCTTATATCAATCAAATATCTATCTAATTAATTATCTATTTCCTACAGTATGTCTTTATTATATACAATTTTTGTATCTGCCTGGCACCTACCATACATTCATACTCTATATAGCAGTGATGGCGAACCTTTTAGGGACCGGGTGCCCAAACTGCAACCCCAAACCCCCTCATTTATCGCGAGGTGCCAACCAAAATAAAGCAGTAACTTAATGCTCCCTGTTTTTCAACAACATTCAATCATACTGGCCTCCTGAGTACACCAACATAGTAAAAAATTGCTGAAAAATTTGCATCATTGTAGCGTCTTTCCAGCGTCCCTCTGTACACAGAGAATCATGGGGCCAGCAGGAATATTATTCAGAGATAATTAGGCTCTGTCTACGCATTCCCCTCTTCCTACTGTCCCAAGGAGCCAAGTACGTATCACATTAAAATATCACTGAAAGCAGCATCTTTTAAGTTGTTTGGAGCTGCTGGAAAATTCTTTGAGTCCTGTCTGGTGGGCTTGGGCGATGGCCTGGGTGCCCACAGAAAGGGCTCTGAGTGCCGCCTCTGGCACCAGTGCCATAGGTTCGCCACCACTGCTATATACTATTACTGTACAGTGATCTTAGCATACTGCCATTTCATTTGTTTGTACTTAGTTCTCTGCCATAATCATTTTTTTAAATTGAAGTAAAAAATACTGATGCAGAACACAGAAAAGCAATATATATTTTTACTTATGCAGCTTCGAGAATTCAGTCAATTACCACTAAACACTTAAACATATAAGGTCTGCAAAATAATCCCTTGCATTCTAGCTGTTACTATGACTAACTCTCTAGCAACCATATAAAAAGTACATTCCAGGCAAGGTTCTGGGCTTCATCTTCATCAGACACAATTACCTAATAATAGGCAATAAAAATACAGTTGTGTGACAATGGTTGAAATGAACTATTTGGTTAACAGAGTTTATATACTTTATTATTTAAATTTTTAAAGAATAATTGAGGGTAATGATCTGCTGTAAACTGAATAATGTAGAGTTGACCTCATCCTAAAATTTTCTGCTTGCCTGTTGTCTTCTTCACATATAAAGAGGATATATCCTTGGTAATGATGGTGTCGTGTCCTCAGTGCAAATTTATAGTACATTACAGAGATGGAAAGGTCTGTTTCCTTATATACCATTTATATGGTAGCTAGTAATAATACAATATCCAATCTATATACGGAGGGTAGTGATTCAATGATTAATTGCCAATGGAACGAAGGAAAGCATTGTGCCTTGTGCTACCAATGTAATAGTATAACAACCAGCAGAACACATACAAATGATACTTTCCCTACCAATACATTACTGATAACACAGCAACACTATTCTAGAGGATATATACGAGCTGTACAGATGTAATTGGGGAGGTTCATCTCTAAATTAGTTGTCAGTGGCTAGAAGATGGTATCTCTAAAGCACAAAAGAAAAATGTTACTGATGTTACTGATGAACTAATGAAGCTTGAGTATCCCCAAAGGCTGTGGTTTGTACTCTGAGCCATAATAACTACTGTAACTGGTCTATTTTAATGAATGCTTCAGCACTATCACCAGCTAAGAAAATGAAAAGGGAAATTCTACAATTACATGACACGTACATAGTTTATTAGTCCTTTCAACTTTTATTTTAGCAATTCCTTCAATGTGTCAAAAACTGTAAGTGTCCCTCTAGTATGTTCTATAGCCAGAATACAGATGAATACTCTCTTGGCAAACATCTATTGCGCCCAACCGCATGATACAAAAGTATTAGAAGAACACAAGAGAAGATATTCTATAATAAGAAAATTTTACAAAGAATAAGTGTTAAACTTAGCCAAAAAGTGATGAATACAATCAATCTTTATTTGAAGGCTATTGCAAAATGACATACAAAACAGACTTAAAATAGTACAAGTACAAACAAACCTATACTGGGAGGAGGCAATATAGTCCCCCTAGATGTACCCCTTACAGCCAGTGATGGGGTTTGGATCCCCTGCCTCCTGTCCTGGTGGTGTAATCCATCATGTGGTATAGCTATGTTTAAATTTTGTCTGTGGTTTTCTACTTCTGATTGTGCAGTATTGCTTTATATTTTTTGCTACCCGGATAATCTCACAGTTTTATTGATACACTTAACAGCTTTACACTTAAAAACTGGCCTCAAACAATACTGTAGCAATATATACGTTTTATACCACCAGTACAGGTCATGAGGCAGGACGTCCAAACCCCAACATTTGCTGTAAGCGGTGTGTCTGAAGGGGCTATATTCCCTTGCCCAGTGTAGGTTTGTTTGTACTTGTTGCACTAATTTAAGTGCTTTTAATGTGTCTGTTTTGCATGTTATTTTTCTTTATCCTTCAAATAAAGATTGATTGTATTCATCACGTTTTGGGTTAACACATTTTTCTTTGTAAAATTGCAGTACAAAGTACACAGTGTTTTGCCTATGTAATACTTTATTGCTGTGCAGCCCCCTTTTTTGCCTTTGATTCTATATTAAGGCCTTATGCACACAACCCTGTTCTGAAATGGGCCATAAACCCGTTTTAGGCCGGGCTAAGATAGGAGGGGTGAGCGATGGTCTCTAATGTGCATTGCAACCACATACCCTGATCATGGTGCAGTGAGTTAAGGTAGCCTCAGCACACCATGACTGTGCATAATAGAAGTCAATTGCAGGCACGTGCTAGCTGCAATTTGTCCTACTGGCACATGTCATTTATGGCCATGTGCACAAGGCCTAAATATTTAATTTGGATAGAGTTTACAAGTTTATGAGATATGTCAGAGTTTAAGGTCTCCTAATCTCCCAGTATAATCCTCTCTCTATACCTTGTATATATAGTTGGTATTATTGTAGGTGGTAAATATGGTTAACTTGCAATGCCTTCAATGTCATCTTTCTGTGACAAATATTTAAAGATCAACCTTTACCTGGCAAAGCTCATGATGTTGGAGCATCAGAAGTGAATGATCTGACACAGTAGGAAGTTACTTCTACTAATTGGCTAAAATGGTTTAGAAGATGTAATTAGCATATGACTTGCCAGAATTAGCACACACATCCCCTCACTTCAGTGTGTCTGGGCATCTTATGGATGACCTAAAATCAGGGCATTGAGGCTTTTGTCAGGTGACAGATGGCCTTTGTAAAGCTGGTGTTGACCTTAGGAATAAGACATAGCTTACATAGAACTATCAAGCTCGTATTGTTAGATACATAGTAGCTAGATAATGCAAGTGCTGGAACATTTCTCCAGACTACAAACAAAACATGGCAACTCTTACAAGCATACTAATACAAAACGAGATTTTATGCTGTATTTACTTACATGAAAAATAATAATCCCTTTATTATGATCATTACTATTTTATTATTCTGTTTTTTATGGTATAATTCTACTAGAAGCTATGATACCACGACCTAGGAACATGCAGCACCAGGATGTACTACACAATAACGTGGCATAAACTGCATTGATTCTTATTGACTGCAGCGTCTGTCTATATGATTAGTACGTGTGACACCTTACCATCAGGCTGATCATCTTCAGCAGATGCATCATGTTGTCTCTTTTGAAAAACTCAGTTTTTCATTATACAGAAGAGGCTTTTATTTGTATTTATTTATAGATCTGCTTCTAAAATAGGTTCCTGTGAATCCGGAGGCAGAACAGATTTGGCAGTGCACCTGTAAACTCTGTTTTAGTAAGTTAGAAGAGGCCAGCTGTTAGACACTACCAAATTCATTGTAATTGGGTTGGTTTAATCCGTATGGTCGGCCATGTTTTGTAACAGGCCATGACAGGTGCGGAAGAACCTTCGCCAGCTTGATTTTTGCCTTTAAAGTAAAGCATCTGTGGGCTTCTACAGCTTGCAAAGAATATCAAGGTCACTGTCTAGATTAAACACAAAACAGACCTTCCATCAACAGATGTCAAAACAGATAAGTCCAGATTTGACATACACTTTCGGAACTGTAGCCTATTATCAATGCTGCTGTGACAGCTGTGTGCTGCAAAACAATACGGAACAGTCTTGCTGTGATCTGTCTTCTGAGTGTGTCTCGGCAATATTAACCTTTACACTACGTCCTTACCAAAGGTTCTAAGGCTTTGTGGAAAGTTGGCCCAGGGAAGGACTACCGGTATTTATGGACAAAGTTGTGCTATATTGTGTCACCCAACCAATAGCTTATGAGATACTCAATGGGGGAAATTAATCGAGAGCTGGTGCATCATTCACCATTATTTAATATCCTCCCTACATGGCACCAGCTCCAGCCTCTAAGATTATCAACAGCTTCATTGTGTGCCCACATGAGTTCTACACCAGGTCCTGGTGCAGGCTATAGTAAATGGTTGAAAAATAGGTCTTTTTCTATTTTGCAGTTATTTTTGCAATGCCTCGTCGTGTATCCCAAATTGCAACTGTAGAACGATACTGCATATATGTACATATGTACGTATACGTATGAGATGAGAATACTAGGGGAAACATTGTAGCCCTCCATTGTAAGCATACGTCCCAAATCCTTATCCTTACAATGGAGGGCTAAAACACAGACATAATAAATCTCTCCCCTGTGACTGGAGAATAACAACCAAATGTATGACAAAGGATACAAATGTGAAGTTTGTACTAAAATATGAATGTTACTTAGGAGTTTAACTGCATCAAAAGTGTGTACAATTGTAAAGTAGATTAAAATGAATGAAACTGAGGTACTATAACAGCCACAAGCTGTCTATAAGAAACTAAGGCATGAATTTATTTTCTTTTTAAACCCCTCAATTGAATTATTGTATTTGACTTCACTGCATTATTATCAGAATGCTAAAGCACTGTGAACGCGAGCTTCCCTAACGCAGAAGCTTCAATAAAGAACATTGAATTGTGTAAACTTTCAGGCAACCTTATATGTAATTAAATAAAGTTATTAATATACTGTAAGCTGAGTGATGAATGCCAAGACATTTACCTGCTCATACAAGTTGATCTATGCCCTGACTCCAATTTTGCAACCTGTGAAATTTTGGAGGCGGTTTAACATTTTGCAATAATACGGTAGCAGATTTTTGGCTGTTAGCTACCGACTTCTCAGAATATATCTGATCTAAAACATTAGTGTATATATGGATTTCTCTGTAATTGCATAATAAGGTGATTTGTCCAGATGATGTTTTTCAATAACATACACCAGGTCTATAAAAAATCTACAGTTCACACTGTATTATACACTGAATGGGTATGTCACAGAGCTGATCCTTTTTAATTTATAAAAATCATTAAACATAATGGTCCTTAATGATTCTAATAAAGAAAAAGAGGATGATCTCTATAAATATTGAAAGGATGGAAGATTTCTTGTCATAGATAGAGATGCATTGGGTTATGTGTTACAAAAGGCTTAACAAGTGCTCTCAAACACCAGTGTGCTCGAGATTAGAATAGATTGCCCGTATAGTTACAAATGATTCTACAACTAAGAACAAAGTAAACAATAAACCTATTTGTGTTTAAGGAAGTATCATACTTTGCGGTTTTTGAGTGGTAAGGCCGTGATCAGGGCACAACCACCAGGTTGGCACAGTCAGTAAATAAATTAGTTGTTAACTCATTGTTGCTTGTTAATGGTCCCATAGTTGTAATGATGAACTATGAGTTAATGTATATTTATTTTGCAAAAGTCACTAAAAACAATCTTTTTGCTGGAAACCCAACTGGGATATTGCCCTAAACCAGTGATGGCGAACATTTTGGAGACTGAGTGCCCAAACTAAAACCAAAATCCACTTATTTACCATGAAGAGCCAACATGGCATTTTAAGCAGTAACTTATTGCTACCTGTTCTTCCACATCTTTCAATCATATCGGCCACCTGAGGCAACCAATACAGTTGAAAGAAGGAAGGCAAATTTAGACTCTCGTTGTAGCTTCTCTCCAGGGTCTCCCTGTTGAGGAAGAATGGTGGGTCCAGAATGAGAACCTCTAAAGATAATGCAGTTCTGTCACCTTTTCACTTTTCCCTCAGTTCCAAACAGTCAATGAAGTGTTGCTTTCAGAACTCTGTCCTGAAGTGATGGTCTGAGTGCCCACATCACTGCCCTAAGCAATGTCCTTCTAATTCCTCCATATACATGCATGCCTAGCTTGGCTCTGTGTGAATGTGTCTTCAACAGGGAAAGGGAAATGTGCAGCTGCTAGACACTTATGACTAAGTAAAAGGTACATGCCTGTTCATTGTTTCTCATCATATCTTACAATACATATTTACACTATTCTATTCTACTAGTCAATATTGTCAGGTTTGGCCAATGTTCATCTAATTTGCATAGCAACAAAGTTGCAAATATAATTGTATGTTTCTTAAAGTTGCCATACATTTTATGTTGCCTGCTCTCCTAGAGACTCACTTGTTGCAGACGTGCACAAACATTTCCATGGTCCAGTAGGACAAAACTGAGATGTTTGCATCCATCTAAAAAGATATATGATGTAGGGTTGCATGATGTATAGAAATCTTAATACTTGTGCAATACTTTCACATTCAGAATGGTTTAGTATGAGGTTTCTGTCATTTTTGGTACTGAATGTCTTGTGCTGTTGTACAGACTCTGTCTGCAGTGGAATCCTCATAGGAGATATCAGGCAGGGAATCCTTTGTATAGATGTGTTTGGTCGAAAAATCCTTTGAATAGATGTGTTGGGTTAGTGGCAGAGCAGGGGCCACATCAACAGGGAAATACCATGAACTGTCCACATATGGTGTCTCTACACCTCCCAGGAATTCCTCAGACACAAGTTCTCTAAATTATTTCATATTATTCGATTGAATAATATTTTGCCCAGGCAGGGATTAGAACTTACAACCTCCACTTTGTACCATGTCATAGAGATACAGCATCTCTTTCCACTAGACCACGGGTGTCAAACACAAGGCCCATGGGCCAAATCTGGGCCTTGTGTTATCCGGCCTGGCTCTTGGGGAGAAAGAAATGGAAAGTAATTGTTTGTTTTTTTTCATAACAGTGGGTTATGGAGTGAAGGGCAACTGGAACACAGTGGTTACTGCGGGAGCACTGTGACTATGGGGGACACTAGGAGCACAGTGGCTGCTGAGGGGCATTGGAGGAGTACGGTAGCTACTGGGGGCATTGGGGGGTCACTGTGGCTACTGGGGGAGTATTGTGGGTACTGGGGAAGCACTGTGGTTACTGGGGGCATTTTGGTTTCTACAGGGCACTAGGAGCACTGTGGGTATTGGGGAAGCACTGTAGCTGCTCGGGGAGCATTGTGGCTGCTATGGGACACTGTCACTGGTGGGGGGCACTGTCACTGCTGGGTGGCACTGGGGACACTGTGGCTGCTAGATGGAAACACAGTGGGGGCACTGTGGCTGCTGGAGGTGCAATGTGCGGACACTTTGGGGGCAGGCACTCTGATTATTTGTCGCTGTGGAGTGCATGCAAGCCATGACGATGTCTCAGGTTTCGATATTTAACATTGTGTTAACCATTGTGGTTACCCTCAAAGAGGTGATTGTAATCATAACACTGTATGAATGTAACTACTAAATAGCTAAAATAGATACATTTATATAGTAATAAACGTCAGCCCCTTTACAGCAACCACAAGGGTGATGTGGTCCCCTGAGAAAATGAGTTTGACACCCCTGCACTGGACTTTGACTGGTTGTCAATGGGAGGGTTTTTAGAGCTTCCATAGAGTTGCACTGTGACACAAGCTCCATGCACTAGTATAGAATGATTTCTCTATGTATCACTACATTATCTGTTTTTAACATATAATGAATACAGTTAAATTGAATTAATAAAAATGTATGAGACACAAAATAAATTATATATTTTATAATAACATTACCAGGACAACCTTCATCTTGATAGCTACTGATTACGATTGGGCTGAGCCCCGCCCCCAGGCATTTACATTGCGTTTCTGGGTATTGGTATTGGACTCAAAATTTTGCTATTGCTGCAACCCTAATATAAAGTGGTATCTCATTTGGTATCTACAGGATCCAATGATGACTGTGGGCAAGCAGCAATTACTACTCTACAACTGCATGTTCTATAATGAGTTAGTATCAGCTGCATATATGGCCAGTTCAAACCTCTGCTAGTATGGTAGCATTAGAGAATACCATTGTGCAATTAGCGCTAACTACTGCTTTGGCTGACGAAGCCAAGGTAATCAAGTAAATGAAATGAGAGATGTCACCAGGAGAGGCCTAATTAATATGCAAGGCTCATGCAGAGACATAATATTGCGTAGTCAACTCACTTTGAACAGAGAAATAGCACATTTCAGAAGAGGAATAGTCATTCCCACTGGAAAACTAAGCAAACACTCAGTGACAGATTTCAGTCTGTTAGAACATTCTTGTTCATTGAAGGCTTCTTTTTAGCATAATAACTAATTCTCAAAGACTTTGGGATGATGGCTAAATTCTGTAAATTAAGTCATTGCTGCCAGTGTTACAGTTTCAGAACTTAAAAATCAAAAATGTTATGATTATGATTTCAGTAACGCTGGTGATGGCCTGTTCCAGCCATTGCACTATAATGTGATACCTTACCCACAGTCTACACATAGGTTTGTTAACAGACAAGACATTTGTAACTTAACAAAAGAAGTCTGTCTTCTGAGCCTTGAGCTTTCCAAAGATTCCAGAATCCCAAACAACAGCTACAAAATCTAACAGAGCGTTCAACTGTTCCACTTGCTGTGTGATATTTCACTTGTCCCTAGACAACAACACAGTGCTGAATAAATTACTTTTAAGCAGCAGAATAAAAGAAGATGAAAACAGGGAAGATCTTGTCTTATTCAAAATGTAGTTTTCTTTTGTGTCACATTTAGATTGAAACTAACTTTACAGGTAAGAATGACATTAAATGTAATAAAATATGCCTCAAATAATATTGAGGTGTTGCAATGGAAAATTACTCTACATATGAAAGTTATCAGCTATAAACTATTTATCTAACTTTACAGTATATTTGAGAACTTTTTATAGCTATGCAGGAAAATTACCCTACTGAACAATGGAAATCACAATGTACTCCCATCTTTAACAGAACCAGAGATTGTGTACCCCTTTAATAATCATACCCGTCTAAGTCTACCCACTCCCACAAATTTGATAAAATACAATGGGGGAGATTTATTATTATGCCTTCTACACCAGTTTGGAGACTTCTGTGAAGTACATGCCACTTTGGACATGTCGAGGTGGAGAACAGGGGGTCTCCACCATAAAACCAGTGGAGACCATGGCAGTAATCTCCAGCAGTTCAGACCAAGTCTAAACAAGTCTAAACTGGAAATTGCACCCAGATCCGGGACGCCAAGTTAAATTTTAAAACTGGTGTATAAAAGGCCAGTGAAAATAAATTCCCCCAATCTTTTTTTCTAGAAACAGTCTTTAAGGTCCACAGAATAACAGGATTATCTACAGGATAACAATCTGATTGGTGGAGGGCCAACTGCAGTAATCCCCACTGATCACAAGAATGGACCAATGCATTTGAATGGGGGTCCCATTCTCACTAATTGAATGAAGCGACAGGTCAAGCATTTGTCCTGCCACTCCATTCAATATTATGTCAGAAACATGCCAGATCGCTTGTTGCTTTTAATACTGTCTATGTGACGAATAAAGCTGGATTCCGATTTTGCATAGACGTTTGAATGCTGACCTTTCTTCTGAGGTGTTGTTCATATATTATATATATATTATATATAGTATACAACATATTCTGCTGTGATACTGTGCCTTATTACCTTATGAAAGCCTCCTATAAACTTGTAAATATATAGTGCTAAACAGACCCAAACTGTAAAGTTTAGTTTTGTACTGAACATTGTGGATTTAGGTCCCCCAGACCGATGCCAAGCTGAATTAGAAGTTGAAGTCTGGGTCCCGCTCAAACACAAACCCCACGCCCTGGTATTAACACCCACGGGTTGCAATTAAATTAGTGTGCTCGTGCAATCCTACCTAAAATGGTAGTGCAAATGCATCCGGCCACGTTAGCTAAAATGCAACTGATGACATTACCAGCGGCTTTTTAAGAGTTGATAAGTGCAACCAGTGCTGGGTGCTGTTGGTAGGGGTTTGGGTGCAGAAGCCGAACAAATTTTTACAATTCAGGTTTGACCAAATTTTACTTGGTCTGCTCATCACTCAAAGTGTATATTTATAGATAGCAGAACACTACAGGGAACCCATACAAATTACAAGTTGCAGAACAGTCAGTTAACTTATAACACATATAAATATTTGCCACTACAATTGTAGTCTATGATATTTTCTCTGCTACCAATACACATAAACTATCACAGTCTGACAGTTTTGTGTCTCAGTAAAAACTAAACAGTCAGTGACAGTACATGCCATTGGAAACAAGGAACAAAGGTGACCCATAGCTTGATCTCTCTGAAGAAATGCCAACACAGACATATTGTTACTGGGTACTAAATAGTATTAGGAAGCATTCCTATGGAAATTCATTCTCCACTTCACCCCAGTAACCATAGCAACAAACCTAATCATGCTTCTCGACAAAAAGCTTTCAAGTGACCTTCTGTTAGCAAGCTGATAGAGTATGCTTGGCTGTAACTTGACTGGTTGCTTCAGAAGTTTGTATTTGCCTCATTCTATTAAATCTGCTGACTTCATATTAATAATTTATCCTACTGTTCATTACAGGGCCTCTAAAGGGATATTACAAACACAAATACAATATTATAGTGATCAAAGTCTTTAACTGCATTTGTTAATTGAATAGTTCACGCTTATGAAGCAGCTAACATAAATGGTTAGTAAATGAATGTATGAAAAATGCATAAAAATCCATTTAGGATAATACGTTTGCAGTTTATGGGGCTGATACAAGAGAAATACATCATTAGAATAACAATATTAACCAAAAAACTCAAAAGAATACTCCAGAATATATTGCATTTAAATGAATCATTTTTTCAAAAACACATTGTTTAATGGTATTTGGTGAGCTTCTTTCATTTCAATTTTTAAATAATTCCTAAACCCCTACAGTTCATACAATGGCACATGGCTTAATAACACATTCATATTAATTTTGATCTATTCCCCTTAAACCCAGCACAGTATCTGAGATGGAAAGAACATGTACATAAAAAACAGTTATGTTACTATTGAACATAAAAGACCCTAAGACAGAAATACATATATCTCCACCTCTAAGCACAATAAAGCCAATACAAATAAAAAAAATAAAAATTTTGAGTTGCTGGGAGTTTTAAAGTGCATTGCTACCAGTGCACTTCCCCTCGACTTTTCATGCTTTAATGTGTACATCTTTACATATCTTTCTTTTTCCAGCCTTAAACTACTAATATCCTTTCACATAGTATTATATTCTTTACCATAACCACACCTTTAGTTCCACTGCTGACCTAATGGCCGCTTACAGTTATCCAACTGCTTTGCCTAAACAAAACACTCATACTGAATACTCCAGTGATGTTGGTGATGTGCTTGCTTTAGTTCATATTGAAAAGAGCCAATAATAAAGACATGATGTTTGTACCATTGCTTTCTATTAACCCAGAAGGTTTTAACCAGGGTACAATGGTTCCAAAAGACTAAATATCTTATTGTGCAACACAATTAATTAAATTTGAGAGTTCTTGTAGAAACTTGTTCATATTAAACATTGCTCAGTATTTAATAGCTTTTGAAGAACAATTTAGTAAAAAGGTTTTATGTACAGACTTTTTTTTCTCTCTGCTTGCAGTTTGCCTTTCTTAGTCACTGAGTAAGAATATGTTGAGTTGTTGGCAAAACAATAAAAGCTGGTTGTTTTCATCTGTTTAAAAAAAGGATTTACTGTATCATTTATGCTTCACATTTGTGAAGCTGAACATCCGCTAATGTTCATTTGTGAACAACTGAAATAACATAGGAAACCCAAAGATTTAAAAAGAGACAGTGTTTTTATTAGATGAAAGATGTCTACAACCGAGATTATATGACACTCTTTTTTATTGAGAACTTCACAGTTTTATTAAACCAGAAGCAAAAGACTGAGATGAGATGACTAATGAGAAGATCAAAAAAGGTAAGAGAAAGCAGCAAATTTTATGTTAACGTTTTATGTCCTTAATTAACTTATTCTACCTTTTTAGAAATATATGCCTATTAAAACCAAATTCTAGAAAGAAAGAGAAAGGAAGAAAACAGAAAGAAAGAAAGAGTTGGTGTCGAGAAAAACTGGAGTTTAGATTATCTTCGACTTTACACGGTATTAGATTTTTTATATGAAAGAATTTTTAACACTAGTTCATTAGTTTTCCTGAGCCTTTACACCAGGAAAACCGCTATTAAGGCTATGAATCAATACTGAAGAGAAAAACAGCACTACTATTCATACCAAGAAAGCAATAACATCCTATTTCAGTATTAAATTATAAGGAGTTATGGTTTTACCTTTTTATTGTCGGGATTATTTTTATTTTCACCGTTTTATGTTGGGCTCATGTAATTACTATGGCTTGGAGTATAACTATTGCTAAATTTATTTCATTTTATTTCATTTGCATTTGTTTATGTAAGTTCTCTTTTATGTGGAAAGAAAAATTAAATACATGAAATAAAAAGCGTAATTGAAATACATTATTAGTTAAATGTTTAATGATGGAGGGGTTGATGGCTTTAAACAAATGCACCTGACAGGTAGATAGCCAGTGCCTGACTTTTTTTTCAACAAAAACATGTTTCTGCTTTCAAATAAAGTGCATTGCCTGAAGCAGATTGAAAAGTGATGTTTTGGAAATGCTATGTCAAAATTTTCAGCACAGAAAGTCAACTTCTTCAAGTCCAGGACAACATTTATATACCTCCCAAGATGACCTATATCACCTTGACCTGCTGTGATGTTCTATCTCGTCTAATTTTAAGAAATAGTAATCTTTAGATGCTCCCATTCCCTAAGTTTGTTAACATGCAAATGGAAAGTTTATATGAGAAGGACTTGACACTGTGAAATATGTGTAACCAGCTAGCAGGTGTCAGTCTCATACTTTCTACTTATACTATACCTTATCTATAAAGTATACGGACTGTATTCAACAATGTCTGCGGATCTGTTTTTGGACTTTGTTGTGTATAATCTGTTTGTGAGAAATGGGTGTTACCTCTTTTAATATGGCTGTATCATCACAGGATGCCCATTAAATATTAGTCTTGCTATCTATTATATCAGACGAGTAGGCCAAAAAAAAAGAAGACCAAGAACTGCTGCTTGTAAGCTGCTCTCTACTTTTGCTCGTAGAGGATAGAATGGACACTTGTGTGTGTATAATGGTTTTCATGTTTAACCATCTAGGCTTGGTGGCACTGGAGGTCTTCATCTGAGTCATTTAATAACTGTAGGCCTCTATTAAATAGTAATAGCAGGTATGCCCAGAATTGAAGTTATGCAACATTGAGAAACCATAATACTTGCCCCTCATGTGTGATCACACTTTGAGCATCACTGGCAATAACAGTGGGGAATCTAAAAGATACAATTTACTAAAGAAATCCCTAAAGGGAACCTGCCACCAGAGACCTCATTTTCACTTAGGACAGGTTACAGAAGCCCATTACAACTGCAATGCAAATATGTCTTTCTGCTTTCTATAAGCATTTGCATCACAATATAATTCTGTGTTATAACTTTCCTTGTACCCTGACCTTTGTGCCTGACCTTTCCTTGCCCCTACCTTTGTGCTCCTGTACAGCTCCTCCCTCTCCCACTGATGTCATCTCACCAGGCTGTGACCTCTGTGATTTAGCAAAATACTCCACAAAGATGGTTCATCCTTTGCCTAGCAAAGCCAAACATAAATAGGACCAAAAGGAAGATTACGTACTTTCACACAATTCCAACAAAAATATATGCTCTAAGCTAAAACCAAGCCATTTAAACCACACTAAATGTATTGGCTAAAAAACATTTGTTTAGAGTTTGTGTGGGTGAATCTTGGCCTATCCCTGGGCTCTTTTCTTCTATGAACACTCATTGACCTTATCACATTTTCCGAATTCAAATACCACCTCACTGATAATGACAGACAAATTAACTTCTCAAATCTATGGTGACGATTGGTGCTGACACCATGCCCACTAATAAGTGCATGTGACTTGCTTCCTCATCACCCCGGAAGACCTTCTGTCTTCTCACATGAGCCATGGTTGGAAAGTCTGAATTAAAGTAGCTGATTCCTATATAAGTACACTGTAAATACTCTTTACACATAATTGTGCATTCTGTTCTTCAGTCTCAACCAGTATGATTACTAAATGGTTATCTAGAAAAATCAAAATAAAGCCCCATTATCGGTGACACGTTAGCCGATTCATTCCATGTTCCATGTGGGCCCTTAAGGGTCCACCAGCATATTACAAGCATAAAATAATGCAACCTGTTTAAGTAAATGGAGAGGACAGGAGGCTTGATGTCCATCAACACTCTAATGAGAGATCCTCTTCGATTTATCCTAGACACATTTGTGAATGTCCAACATCTACGTATATCACATGTATTGCACTACGTCTTCCCAGTCATCATGTTTTCTTTGCATTTACTATAGTATTATTGTATTAAATACAGTTTTGCTGGACATTAAAATATCATTTACCCACATACTGTGAAAGTAATACAGGCTGCACTGGGATGCTATACACAGTACATCAACAAGACTTAGAGAGCCACAATGTGACTTTCCCATCTAAACAATAAGTTACCTCTGCCTATCGTCTTGTTAGACTTTCTTCTAAATTCTATTATCCGCCATCGGGGCTTGTAATTTAATACACAGATGGATAAAACTGAGCTATGTTTTTCCCTCAGTCTTTAACCTTGTTAGCCTTGTCAGCTCTTTCAATAAATTAAATGGCAAATTCTGATGAGGTAGACTCCACTTCAGAAATAGTGAGATCTGGACAAGGTCTCTAAAACACAGCTAGATAATAGAAAGGGCATAGCTAGACATATACATTTTCCACAGAACAAAATAATTATTATACCCATCATCATACTTTACATGGTTATAAAAGAATGACTGTCGAGAGGATATTTTTGACTTCCATTAAAAAACAAGGCCTCCAGCCTTTAAGTATTAGGTCTGTTAGGCAACTTTCTAAACCAGAAAAAGTAACCCTCTCTACAAAATTAAAGAAGGTTTGATTGGCCACTATTATTAGAGTAAGTAACAGATCCTAAAAGGGTCACCAATACAGTACATATCCTGAGTATGTGTAAAGCCCTTCTGTCTTTTGGAGGATGGAGGGGGGCATTACATTATGTCTTGAATGCACTACCACTGCAGTGGTCGTAGGGGCGCACAAAAAACCATCCCCCAAACCACGGATATAGGAATGGTTATGACAAACATTTATGTCTGCCATCTCCGTCCATTCACCGAAAGGCAGCAGGAAGCAGGACGTCATAGGTTCTGAGGCTTTATACAAACGTTACTGTGTAAGTACTATATAGGTGACCCCATTAGGGTCTTGTACTTATCCTAGTAAAGTTTTATAATAGTGGTCAACCGCATTAACCAATAATGATATAAGGATATTTCTCAGACTACCTATGATCTCTATTTATTCACTGCAGATAATTTAAGATGACTGCCCAATAAAGCTGAACTAAAAAGTAAGTGGGGGGAACAATAAATAATAATAAGTAAGAATCTCTGAGTGAAACTAACTGAGGCCCCTTGCACAAAAAAAATGGGGGCCATTGCTACGGCTGCATGATTTGTGGCTGCATCACAGCCCCATACACTAATGGTGCAGTGAGCACTCACTATCTCACCGCACCATGATTGAGCTGCTGCGACGCAAAATATAGAATGTGTCCTCTACTTACCCGTTTTTACAGAAGGGCTGCTTGGCTTTCCATGGGGAAGAGAGGGGTGAGGAGCGCTAATTCCTTCACTCTCCTGCATGCAGCTGCATGCTGTAGCCCAGGCGAGCATATGTTCATGTGCAAGGACCCTAAGATATTATTTTTCAAGTTATAGAGGTTAATCAGTTATTTAATAGTTCAAGGCCATCAATGTAATATAGGGGTTAGTTTAGCTCAGCCATTACTGTATACTGCTGCTTTGTTGTACTGTAGTAAGCAGGATTGAGCCCGAATACCAAGTAGAACCACTATTTAAAGTATTGCTCAATACCTGGTAAACAATTGCCATTCACTTCATCAATGCCACAACTGCGACAGGCCTTATATTGATAATTCTTAAGAAGGTATTCTTAAGAGGGTTTATTGTTTTTAAATAACCAGCTAAGACTTTAATGGTAGGCTCGTAGAAGCACAAATATGGGGAATATGCCAACGAAATTTATTATTTTTTTGCCTACAGTGTGATCCTTGCCTAAAATATTTTAAGGATCCCCAAAACGCAGCGTAAATAACATCCGGATGAATCCAACCAAACAACAACAAAAGCAATGACCAGCTACATTTGGAAATGTAAAAGATTGTAACTGTAGAACTTTTTCTATACAAAGCCTGTGCAAAAGCCGACACATCATTGCACTGTCCTCTTCTATTCTCTGTGTAGAAAGGGTGTCTCCATATAAAAGCGATCAGAGCACTCCTTTTGTTATTTATAGTGATTTCCTTCCACAAAGCCGTCTGTACATTCCTGTCACTATTGTCCATCCCTATATTTTACTCAATTTAGTTTGCTTTTTGCTACATTCTTTTCAGTGTTTTTTACAAAATAAACCTGTAATTTTACTACAGATCACCCATCCACCTCCAGTGAATCTTGATGTGTTGCTCTGGAGCAAGCCTTGATGTTCCCTTCTCTTTTTATATGTCCTACATCAATTTCCTGAGCGGCACCATCACAAGACATCTCATCCTGCCTATTCAGAAAGCTTACAAACAATTTATTACTCTGAACAATATGGGAGAGATGATGAATGGATGCCAGCACTGACTTTTCAAAAGTACTTGTAATTCCTTTTTGGCAGAAAATGTTATAGTGTATGTGCAAGGCCTAATACAGATTTGTGGAGTGACCATAATATCTCCGAATGGAAGGCAGTAAATCTGATTTTGACTACAGCCCTCTGCTTCACTTTAGATAGGCACTTGGAATAGGATGACATGGATCACTTTTCTGGATTACACCAGAGAAACATGACTTTAAAATGAGTAACCAGAGTGCACAGATAGCAAAAAGAATGGAGGAAGCCATTTTGTGACCTTAATAACTCTGTTAAGAATTGGTGAATGTATCATTGCTTTCCCACAGTTTTAGTATTATTAATGAAAAATATTGCAACTCAACAAAAGAACTAGACTTTACCCCATTCCCTCAACAATCTTGTTGATAGAAATTTTATTTTAACAGTGGATCTCTGTCAATTTCAAGACTCCCAGTATAGTAACAAAAAACTTGAACCAACATCGATGTAATACTATCAATCCTAGGAAAGCACATCAATATTTAATTCATAGAAACCACTTGAGGCTCTGTAAACGGCATATCTGTGTTAAACTTAAGGCATATAGACCAAAAAACGCTTCTACCAGCCCATCCATATGATTACTCATGACTTCACTTTTACCATATGTTTGGTTGGTTACTGAAATGTGCAGTTAACTCGCTCTTTATGTAAAATTAACATAGATTTCTATGGATCAGGAGCATATATGCTCTACTGTTGACTGATAGAAACCCCTCCTCATGGAGCTACATATAAATTGTGGGGAGAGATCGCCATAATACTGTCATGGTTCCAACAGTTATCCCTTAAACCAGCTGATACACTCCTGTAAAATAAAGCAACCGATAAGGCTAAGTTCATACTTGTACCTAAATAGATCAGTAGTCTGCTTATTTTTCCCACCAATATTAATGGATTTATATTTTCTGTATATTGACGTCAATGTGGAATGCAAGGTGAACAGAAGACCTTTTCCTTAAATGAAGAGTGAAATGGAAAGCCCAGACGCATGTGTGAACTGGGCCTAAGTACGATATGAGATGATATTGCCATAGAAGACTATAAACAAGAATAAAAAGCAAAACCTTTAGGTAAAAGCATTAATGATGAAAGGGTAAAGAAGCAAGGATTAGGAAACTCTTTAATCCTTATCTGAATGCCTCCTTTAGAATGGCATGTTTTTGTAACACTGATTTTTGCACTTACTACTCTGTCTTAACAATTATTGCTTTATTTAGATTCTGAAAGTCAACACGAGCAAGCAGAATAAGCTCCAGTGGTTTTAATGATAAGATTGCTGTCCAAATCAATAAACACAACAAAGCATATTATTTAGTGTATTATTATTTTAAATGGCGATTAAACATGTCTCAGGGAATTGAACTAATCACCGAAAAATGTATAAATTACTCGACAAATGCACTTCTCTGCAATCTCACGACTATTATTTTAAATGGATCACATTCAAGTACATTTAGCCATGGCATAATTGGGTTTTACTGTGTGTTCATCTAAATCCAGCTTTTAGAAAGAGTAGTAAGGGATAAATCTCCAAATAAATCTCCAAATCATAAATTAAATGCTTTATGTATTGGAAAATTTTAAAACAGTTAACCAGTAAAAGCAGTTGAAGTAAGAGGGGAGATGTACAGATAAGGTATACAGGTGTCAGAATGATCATATATATTATGTAACTGCATGATACAAAGATGTGTCCTAATTTCTTCTTGACTACAGTGGCTGTCATAGAAATCTCAGGACAGAGATGGAAATTCTGGAAATTTAGAGCCCACATATGACTGATAAATTTAATTTAATGCAATGAATTGTCATATGAAATGAGAGGCAGAAGTAAACAGGAAAACAGACATGCTGACAGATGACTGGAAGATAAAAGGGGCATTACACAGATCGGTATACACAGATCGGTATATACGACACGCCCAGCTGTCACTAGCTTCCTTCTAGGAATATAAAAAGATAGCTCATCTTATTTGCGACATTATATTTACAGACTTTTACCTTTTCAGCAAATAACAGCTCTGACAGTAATGGAACCAGTGACAAATACTACACAAATGCCATCACAGGCATGCCTCATATACTTTATCAGGCCCATAAGCTAATAGCAGCCAAATGGATACAACCACTTCCCCTACTATTAAAGAGCTGAAGGAGCGCCTCAATAAGATGATTAAATTAGAAAAGGAAGTATACAAAAAAGAAGAGCCATGAAGACGTTTGAACCATACAGGGTCCTTGGATTGCTACAACAGGTCTAGACTCCAGATTCTTAGAGAGACCCACTGCCCTCTTGGGGTAGTCATGCTGTGCATCTATAAAACAGGGGCTAGAATAACTTGCAGTGTCCTTGCCAGTGTGGGTGCTGTATGTCTGTCTGTGGGGGCGTCAGTAGACATTATCTATTGCATTACCTGATTATAGACAACTTATATCGCTTTACCAACTCTCCGAATTACAGACTTCTGGAGAACTGTATAGGGGAATGGGAGGGAAGGGAAAGGGGCAAGGGGTCAGGGATTTGGGAGGAGGATGGTTGAGGACTTTGTTGTGGTTTTGTCTTCAGTGATGTTAACAGAAAATGTGTTGAAAATTAATGAATATGATCTGATTTAAAAAAATAAATAAATAAATGCCAAGAGAAAGCATTCCAATATGATAAAATATGTCACTCAACAGACAATCATTGTGTGTGTCATGCATAAGTTTTATCTAAGTGATAGGGCACCACTCGTCTGAAAAAAATATTGAAATATTTGGGAAGGCAGCTATGTCATTCACTGTAAGTGGTTACAGCCATGGCTCATGATTGGCTGAGAAGGCATTTCCTGTTTGTAAGATGAAGGGCTATCCGTCTTTTTCTGGATGCTGACTGATAGGTACACACATTTCAGCACTGTTCACATGGCACATGGAATATGCTGAGGAAATGAGAAACAAATCTATTGTTTTTCTGATCATAATGTATCTTGTACAGTAAACCGCAGGAATCGCTCCTGATGTACACCTCTGATAGCAGACCAAATGTATTCCAGTGGATAGACTATCTCTATAAATACATGACTGACATGGAAAGCCAGGGATAAAACCCAGCATATCATGTAGCCTTCACTGGCTCCACCAAAGCTCTACAGCAGGTCTATAAGTAACCAGTCCTACAGCATTATTTAGGCATTTAGTGGAGTATGTCAGACTCCTTTTATTGGAACATTTTTGCCTTTAAATAAAGTTAAGATGCTTTGAGGGTTACTGAATCATTGCACATCACTTAACATAACATTTCATCAATGGTTTCTTGGCTTCAGTCACAAAGACCAATGTTGTAATCATATGACAAGTAACATTATTGATCTTTTGGACATAAAACTATTTCTGTAGATTATCTGTGTACTGCAGCTATCATAGAACGGAAAACTCTACGTGCTCATTCTATGAAATGATGCAGGTGTACACACAATGAAAGCATGACTGAAATAACTATGATAACAAAGAGCATGATAAAATAAGAATATACACTGGAGATCAGAATTAGAGAACAATGTATGATCACTTGATTTTTTTTCACAAATACTGTAATCCCCATTGATCAACATTTGATGTTTTTTTTTGTATGGGTTACACCATGCTGGTAGAATAGTGTTCTACAAAATAACCAAAGTACAGTATATCAACATAAAACCTTTATTTTGGAAAAAAACATAAAGAATTAGATCAGTATGGCCATTGCAATAAAGGCCATGTGCCAAAAGCCCTAGATTGTTGTTGATGAAAACAAATAGGTGTGTAGACGATATAAGAACATTGCATGCTTTAATAAATGCATTTAATTCCATTGTAGGTATAAGAAAGGCTGCAAAGCAAGAATTCTAATATAAATAATTTACACACTTCTGTTATGTATATAGGTATGTGTGCTGAAGTCTACTCCGTAGCCTCAGTCTTTGAATACAAAGTCTTCTAGATGACACAGGTAAATCCATAACTCTACAACATCAATGTATCAATCCAGCTTTATTTAAAACTCACGCTGGATGGAATGCAGTAGTAAAGACAAAACAGGTCAAGTCACAACCTGCATAGACTACAACTAAAATTCTGCTAGTAGAAGGAGTGTATAATAATGATGTCAGTGCATATCAATCAATAAGATATTAATTATTCTCCTCATAAGCAATGTCAGAAACCATAACTAAATATAGCCTGTCTAAATAAATGATGAGCTATGCCTATAGCATTCTTCAATGATTAGGTAAGGCAAACACAACCCAAAACCTATATCAACAAGAAAAGAATAAAACACAATGCTCTAAGTTTATTTTTGGTGGCAGTTCCTTCACGATCTTATCCTTATAGGTTCTGTCCGTCGTCCACCAGGTGGCGCTGCTGCGCTGAGGAGCATCGGAAGGCACTCAAGTTCACCGGCCTATTCCTAGTGAAGGTAAATGCAAGCTCCGCGACACTTTTCTTTTTTTAAATGCGGCAGTTTTTCCGAATCTGTCGGGTTTTCGTTCGGCCACGTCCCCCCCCCCATTTCCGTCGCGTGCATGCCAGCGCCGATGCGCCACAATCCGATTGCGTGAGCCAAAATACCGGGGCAATTCAGGAGAAATCGACGCAAATCAGAAATATTGGGGTAACACGTCGGGAAAACGCGAATCGGGCCCTTAGTAAATGACCCCCAAAATGTCTATTTGAAAATTCAACTGCCATTCTTCTCCAAAGGAATAAGAATCCGATTCCTTGGACAAGAAACTAATTTTACCAAAATTGCTTTATAAAAAAAAAATACCCTCCATTTCAGAAGCGTCTTATTCCATTTTCTTTTTAATGTTTTTATAACAGATGAAAACGGCTATTAGTTATAATTTGTTTGTATCCATTTCCTTCTTTCCGTATGTCCAGCAAAAATAATTCAGAGATTGTGACAGATAAAAGGCAATAATGAAAATTGTTCCCAATCTACGCTGAGCCATAATGTACGCTGAATCCCGACAGTGGTTATACAATATAAGCGAGCTATGAGCTAAACATAAGAAAACAGCTTCTAAGCATAACCAAGAATCCATTGATGAAAATGTTATGTAAAGTGATGTGCATTGATCCAGTAATCCCCAAAGCTTCCAGACCATCTTTAATTTACCTTAACAGAGAAGAGTATTGTAAACGAGAAAGGAAATCTCCAAAGACCCTGACAAACACTTACTGTAGGAGGCAGCCTATTTTGTAGTCATATAAGCAGAACAAAAAGATGTCAAGACATAGGACCACTGGCGGATGAAGCTGCTAGAAATAGCACAGTGAGAATAGTACAAAAGCCTTTCATACAGAAGAAGAATGTGTTCCTTAACCAGAGTTTACTGTATATAAGCTAAGGATACAATAAGCTATGAGTACAATGCTTGTCAGAAAATGGATTGGACAAAACAATACAATAAAGGCATTTTGTAATGATTAGATCACAATAAAAGAAATTCAGATAGCAGGTATTTGTAGTTGTCATCTATTAAAATCTACAAACGTTCTTACTGTCAAGCATAAGATAGTAAGACACAATCTACAAATGGAAATCTGTTTTGGGGTTTTTTTTTCCTGTGGCTGTCTAAGGTAATTTCAATTTTGATATTGGTGTGAAGGATCACTCCTAATGTCTACTATGCTGTATGTCTACTATACTTGTAAACCAAGCACACTGACATACTGGTGTGTGCCCCCTTTGGCAGGATCCACTCTTATTCTAGCTTCCAGTTTTCACTAGGCCGTGTTTTTACAAAAAAAGTTTATAAAATTATGCAAATGTGCCTGAGGGGGCCCTTAGGTTCATTTGCATAAAAGAAGAAGCTAAAAGAAGAGCGGATCTTGCACACACCAGTATGTCAGTGTACTTTATAATCTTTCATCTTGGTGGTAGATGTCAGTTAAAGAGAGTTCAATGCTGACCTCCCCCACCCATTCTCCTTGCTGCAGAATGGAAGAAATGCTTTACCACTTAGCACCACTTTGGATAAACCCTCAAACTAACATCATCTCCTTTCCCCGGCAGGAGTATGACTCAGTTTGCTGGATGAAATGTGCAATATTTTCAACAGCTCCTTTCTTTGTCTGTTTTCTCTTGGGCTACGAAGTACTACCATATGTCTGTCATTTGTGTTCTTCCTACTGCTCAAAATCTGTTCGACAGTCATCGTTACAGCGAACAAGCAAAAATTCTCCTCTTGAATACTAAAAAAATGGCTTTAAATTAAGCCCATTTAGTCATATAAATACTAATATCTAAGCTGTCTGATACATGTGCCAACTTTTTTTTGCAGATATTACTGTAATGCTGAGTAAGCAGAGCCTCTATTAAATTACCTTTTTTTTCCTGCTAATGAACAGAATGAATTATTTTGACCACACTGTGACATTTTTATCTGGTAATTGAATTTTTGGCAGACTGTCATACCACCTTTTTGTCCCCTTGAAATAAGTAGATGATGCTAAGATGAATTTAGGTGCAGAGATGATTTGCACTATGTGGAGCCAACAACATTCCTAAATGTGTGCTATATAATCTATGGTATAACTGGCTGTGTGGTCATAACTCATACAGCGCTTGGCCTGGAATTGGGGACAAGGCATTGCGCTAATCTGATATACCAGTGCTGTCCTGCTGTGCTTTATGCTTCTATTCCATTTCAGAGCTATCATAATTTTTAGCCATGATTATAGTCAGCACTCTCATGTCAAACTGAAAAGGCCTGAGATTACTAGCAGTGCCAGACCCTCGTTGTCTCACAATCACCAGCTCATACGCAGGCATCTAAAAGTCATCCCCTGCCAGCTGAGATTGTGCCATCCAATACTGAAGGAGGAATAAAAATGATATTCAAGCAGGTCTCCTTATGATATCATTTGACTCGCCCGCATAACCATCTGTTTCTATCCAGCTTTCCCACACATGGCTGTAACATTATCAAACAATTTGGAGGCTGGAAAGCTGGAAACAGTAAGAGTCAGAGAATGACATGTTCACTGTCCTGTTTCTTAAAGGGGTTTTCCCATGAAAGAAAATTCTCACGTTTTAATTCCATAATGATGTTAACACAATAAAGATAATTTTAACCCCTTATTTTACTCAGTTTTATTGCTGTTTAAGTACCTATCTCTCCCTCCATTGCTCAGTGTAGATTCCCAGGGTGTGGGTGGGGACTCTCTGAGCAGACACATCACTGTACTATCCATCAAGTTCGGTGGGGAGACAATGTGGTTACATTATCAGGGTGCAGGTGAATATACACTTTCATCTGGCTTCTGACATTGTACTAACACACTGATACATAGAAAGATGAGACAGATCAGAGATGATGAGATGCATGAGATGATTATACAGAGGCTGAAGACCATTACAATGTTACACTGTGAGCTCTGCTACATCACACACATATGTGCTTGCCTCCCCCTTTCCCCGGATCACTTATCTCCTTGTAGCTTGTAGTTTGCACCTTCTATCTACGCTCATCATGTGCTGACAGGATGTGAATCAGTAAGTGTCTCTCGGTGGAGGGGGCGGAGCTACAGGCAAACAGCATAGACAAACAGAAACTCAGCTCCACAATCTGATCCAAGACAGCTGCCGACCCTAAGTCAGAAGTTACAGGGTTTCAAGGGGAAACTGAAATTGTGTACAGCAGGACTGATAGAGAAATGTTGGAATTATATCTGTGAAAAGCTGCATTTTTGTTAATAACAGTGAATTAGAGAATGTGTTATTTTGTTATCTGGAGTACATATAATAAATTTATCTTTGTGGGAATACCCCTTTAAGGAATTGAAAGGAAAAAGGGAAACGCACCCTTTGATAACACTTTACAGTTGAAGGCTGAAAATGACATAATGTTAAAAAGACTATTAAAATTAGTCTTATATATTTTGTAAAAGCAATAGCATAATATACAGATGAAGACCCTCAATACATCCTCAAAAAATAAAGCACTTTGACACTTTCCATTTAAGGTCATATTATATATGATGACCAGTTTTAATTACAAAAAGGAAGCTCTGTGATATGTCAAAATTAGAGTAAATGTAGACAGGACTCCAAAGAGATGCACGGAGAGTCCTGTCTACCCCATCCAGCACAGTTATTGTATTTTCTTACAGTATTAATCACTGTTTGGTTACTGAGCACATTTTGGCTTCCTACATATAAGTTTTTAGTGAGATGCAAACTACGATCTTGCGGACCGTTGTTGGTTTCCCAAGTATAATGAGCGAGTGAACGCTGCTCACAAGCTAATTACAATTGAAAAAGAGTGTCCACAACCATGGGCATGAGCCCATAGATGTTAAAAGGGTATTCCCATGAAGAAAAGATTCTTCAATTTACTCAGGATTACAAAATAACACATTCTTTAATTCACTGTTATTAACATAAACAGCATTTCACATATATAATTACAACCTGTCTCTATCAATCCTGGTGAACACAATTTTGGTTGATCCAACCCTAAATCAAAGGTCTAGGGCCAGGATGGACAAAATCCTCTTCTGTCTGACATTGCATTGAACTAACTCCTCTCTGCATTAGCCCCCACCCCTTGCATTCCAATACAAAGCCAGTAAACAGCATGAGGAGAGTAAAGCTACAAGCTACAGACAGATAAGGTCTTTATCCAGGGGGGCACAACTCTTGAATACGTCACAATTTCATGTTTGAGTGCATGGGGCCTAATTCTGCTTTTAATCCTTATCAAAATCATATCAACTCTATACATCACACAGCTCAACTTTTACCCATCCAGCTCACATATAAGTAGCAGATATTACCAAAGAGTCCAGACCTTTCACTCTTGAAACTTTTGAGGCCAATTGATCAATGAAATACAAGACTAGAATAAGAATATTCATAAATCCATCTATTTATTACACCACTAAATAAACATTCGACATCCACATTTCGGCATACTTCTCAGTAGAACAGTGCTTGTTCATATAGCCGGCTAGCGTGGCAGATGGTTATTGGTTACATGCTGTCTTTTTTTTCCTATCATTGTACCATGCCTGGAATTCAAGTCTCTACATTCCAAATTCCATGATAATGTATGCAAGTCATTTAGGCAACAATAGCCTTTGATTGCTGACTTTAGAATTAGAATTACTGAAAAGTTAAGATCCCTAACCGTATAATTTCACAATATTAGCAGGCATACACAGTGAATTTGCAGAAATGTAGAAAACCAAAGGCTCAATTATTTGTAATTTTAATCTCTGTCTATTTTTTTCTGTGCAGTTTTTTTGCTGCATTTTTTTAAAGGATCTGTGACATGATAAAGGGCATTGGCTGACTGGCTCATTTCATTAGCTAAGCCGGCCTCCTTCTCTGTGTCGGCCATGATAAATAAGAGGGCTGCTTACTTAATGAACAGAGACATTTAACCTATATCACCGTCTCACCACAGAAAGGGAAGAGCAGTAATCTGCTATGTCACAATGAACCCAAAGTGAAAGTGGACCCAAAACAGTTAAGTGGGGGTTAGCTATACATCTTACCATGGAGAAGAGTTCAGTTATTGAACTAGACACAATTCTACTTTGACTTTGTTGCTTGCCTTTGGGACAGTGACGCAGGTAGCTATGATGAGGCTGAGTACTTGTAACTTAAGCTGTCTTCTGGTGAACCCTTAGGAAAGCTCCAATGAACCCAAAGGGATCTAGTTTGGGAATCACTCAGATCTTGTATTAATAGGCTAGGTTTTGACATGAAAAGTGTTTTACAATGTCACATTCATTCCTAACCTATTTGTCTCTCTTTAAATACTAAAAGCTACAAGAAATGAAAATGGAATGCAGATGATTTTATATGTCTTTGAAGAGATGTATGTCATTCCCTACAATTTTCTTTTGTTTACAGCCTTTCCTCATCTTCCTCATCATGCAGGGATTACTTACTGTTATGTTATAACTTGCCTAATATTAGACCCTTGCAGAAAGAAATTTTAATTGACTGGTATCTGGCATATAAAATGTGTGGGCATAGAGTCATAGGCAGCAGTGAGCACTAACTGTCAGGAAAACAGCAGAATTCCTATCTACAATAAAAATGGTCGTGTAGAGTTCTTATCATATACTATATGTGACAGAACTGCAAATCTGAAGAATAGTCTTCTCAAAGAGGTGGTGCCCTGGAGAAGTTGTAATGTATATTTTTAGAGTTTTCTTCCCAAATACATATGACAAGTGCAAAAATTGGTGAGGATTTAAAAAAAAAAAAAAACCCTTTCCCGATCGATAGATTATAAATTTGTTAATCCCTACACAGTTTTCACGCTTTGCACTGCTTGTGGTGATATTTGAGGCAAATATAAGACAAAAACTTTATGTAGTACTTGCATATTTTACTGTTGGTCCGTGAAAACTCTAAATTATTTATCCTCTGGGTGGACATATCCTAAATTGTATGGTGAACAGACACACAGAACTATCTCTCTCATTTACATTGTACGCTAAACATGTCATAAAATTTTACGTGACACCTTCGTGAGTCTATCCTTACACTGCTTACATTAGATATGAAGGATAAAATATGGAGATATCCCTGCTGCATAGCTAACTTCTTGGTTTCTTTGCTTTGGTCTAAGGAGGTCCACTAGATGCATAGATGCTGGGGATGGCTTCTCTATAAGATATGCAAGTTATATCTTCCTGTATGGGATAATTGTTGTTCCTCCGTTGCTTTATGCAGGGCCTTAAACATTTGGCTGGTCGTTTTTATTCATTCAGATAGTTCCTCTTGTGATTCATTGCAAATTTAATCAAATGAAAAGCTTCCATTTTTCAGCGTAGAAGCAATTCTTTTTTTTTTTCTTAACAATTCATGGTATTTGAAAAGTAGACCTCTTTTATTCACATGAGTATGTTTGTTCCTGGTCCATTAATTAAATACCTTCTGGCTTTGCACAAAAGAGGATCTCCTTAGAAACTGCAGTATCATGCTTGTAAGTGGCACACAGGCCCTGCTTAGTTCATTCTTAATGCCATGTAAGGTAATATTTAAACACACAGGAAGCATGGGTAAAGCAGGTTTTAACAGAAGCCCACATAAATCACACCAGCTTAGGGTGAGGGGGATGTGCATGCCTCTCCATAGAATAGCACTGGTAGATGCCACTTAGACTAAATATTTCCCTTAACTGGACTTTGTCGACAAGTATCTATACAGCATTCAGGCTTGTACATTACAATTTCATTAATAAGCACTATGAAGGAAACCATGACGTACCCAAACACAGTTTAATGACATCATGGGACATGCACGCCAGAGGGAAGGGGGGGGGGTATAAAACATTGCTCCTTTTATTTATACTTTGGTGAAGGGCAATCATTTAAATTGTCACACTCACACCATGACAGTTCTCTAAATAAAAAGTGGTTGGAGGGCTGCCAGGGGATCTGCACACTGAGATATGCCTGAAGCTCTTACAATAGACCATACTACCTACATTAGTCAGATTACCTGTACAAGCAGTACAAGGCACTACTGTGCTGTAACAATGAGATATATATTGTATACTGTATTAATATGGCATGTGCAGAATAAATGGTCATCATTAAAAGGGGGCATACTAGACTGAAAGCTCTTTATACATACACTAGCAGTTTTCAATGTCCAATATTATGCCTTTTTTTCAGAACAGGTTCACAATTTCACAAAAGACAATTTCAGCTCCAAAGCAAAGTTCAAATTGAAAACATATTCTTGAGGTGGTCTTCTAGTGAAGAGTTGCTCAAAAAGAACAAACGTTCATTTAAGATGATTGACATCACAATCTGGGAAATGCTCCGCCTAGCCTGCAATCTTTATGTGAAAGAATGTTTCCAAAAAGACATATGACCCCTCTCCCCTCAAATTGTCACTGAACATGTATTGTACATATGAATGACAGCAATGGACATTATGGACTAAAATGTGCATGACTGTAAGTAGAATCAACTTCTACTTAATCAAAATTGTCATCTAAACTCTTTTATTCTAAATGTGTAGACCAGGCAACTATTATTTCCAACCCAACTGATGTAGTAGATTCCTATCATCTATTTGTCGTTTCTCATTGTAACAAACAAAAATATTATGAAAAATAAGTACACATTTATATATAGCTTTGTACAATGTGAACAAAGTCAACATCAATACTGCACTTCAGAAAATGTTATGTCAGTAGTATAAAAAGATATCAAATTAACATCAAATTAAAAATGTTTGGCACAAAAGATATCATAGAGGCTAGTGTGAAATTCTCCATATAAGAGGCAGAGTCAGCCTTCTAATATGCTTAGAACAATACTATGCTTTGTTAGTATTTTACATTGAAGTTCTTCTTGGTCAAATAAACTATGGAAAATCAATGGAATTTGGTTATAAGACTTTCAGGACCATTGCTTATTACCATACTATATTTCTTTCCTAAAATCACTGAACATCCATTAAGAAAAGTAACATGTAGAATACATTCAAATAAATTATTCACGCCATAGGCAGAGGTGATGTGATGCTCTTCTGTTCATGCTGGCACGGGAACAAGAGACAGAAAATTCCAACTGTCTATTAGTAACAAGGTCCTCAAAGCAAACTCCGCAACTGGCTAAAGGCACCGATGATCCATCATGACTTCCAAAACATAAGCTTTTGGGCATAGACAGCTTTAGTGAACTTTCTATGATACACACTCTACTTTTTCTTTTTTGTAAATGATATAAAAGAAACTTTGAGTCTCTTTGTCCTGTGAATTACCCTCTGTGGACTGTGGCTTTGGTTTTATGTGGCTTGTGTTTCCTTCATCATACAAATTACAGCCAAGACTGTAATACATAACATTTCTTTCCCTTACTGCTCATTCTTGAACTCTCCATCTTGCCAAAATCATCCCTTAAGCTTAAACCAGAAACCTAAAATATTTTCTTAACATTTTTTCCCCCTGATCCATATCAGGTCTGTATAGAGGCAGCAGGAAACATAAATAGAAAGAAGTTTAGTGGGTGACCTTCACTGAATTAACAAGACACTTAAAGTGATTTAAGCCAGCCACACATGGGCTGATCTTCCTGTCTGACACGTACATTCAACAAGAACCATTTTTCCAAAAAATCAAATCAGGCAGGACATATACTGTGGCAAGTAAGGATTCTTTGGGTTTAATTTCTAACAATGCATTAACTCTGCAATCTCCTGGTGTTGGGTGGAACCATAGGTCCCTATTATACCAACATCACTTTATCACTTTTAGAAAGGTATCCAGTAAAAAATGTTCCCCATGAAAATATATTTTTCTTTTACTAGTAATCCTTATGGCTAATCATCTGACAAAGATATCTGTTTAACTTAAGTGGATAAAGACACAGTTGGAAGGTGGCGAACATTTCTTGTAATAAATTTTAGTCCTTGAAAATTGATCTTGGAAAATTGAGATTGGGGATGTCCCTACTGTTCTGAGGGTAAAGATTTATGGTTACATCTATTCATGTATTCAGTATTTAATGAAAGCATTCCCATAGCCAGTCACAGACTGTAGTAAATACAGTGAAGTCTTATGTACCAATAACCCAAAACTTCATAAACTGAATAAAATTATTCAAATATATTTTGGGGGAGATCTTCTTAAAGAAGATGACCAATGCCCGTTATTTAGAGTATGGTAGAAGTCAATCTGCTCTGCATAAGTGGTTGGTCCTCTTAAAGAGGTGTTCTTTTGTATTGAGTTGTATTTCTAAGATGCACATGGAAGAGGCCTAGCACCATTGTTTCTGCTTATTCGCACTGACTTCAAATATATAAGAAATAAAACGAAGCCACTCTACCTCTGTTATCTTTTGATCTTACTTTTATTGAAAATGCTCTAAAAATGATTATTTTGGTGTGTAGGCAACAAGCTAATTCCTACAAGCACTAATATGTATAGGTTGTGTTAGGCTAAGGTCACTGCTAAAGACCAATCTTAGGAAAAATTTGTGAATAATAGCAGTCATGTGTGACAATGCAAGACAAAAAAAAGCCAATTTTTCGTGTAGGAGATGTATTCTAGTGACAGCCTAAACATGTACTGTATGTACGTACACGACAACATTAGCCACATTGACCATGAAACTGCCAAACAGCCGTACAAACAGAGGAGCATTATATGAATACAGAGCAGTTTTGTGAAGCTTAAGAATACATTTGGGTAGCTAATTAAGTCAATGGAAGAGAAGATATGAGCATGTATAATCATACTGCGTCCATCAGAAAGGCCGTCTCATGTTATTCCCAGGAAGAATGAATGAAAGTGGATTTCCAGTCACTAAGTCCAAATAATTGGCATGGTGCTGAAAGGGGTAGAGGTAAAGCTGTACAGAGACACAGGCAAAGCAATGTCAATGGGATCAGAAGAGCCTGGCAGACACAGGGAGAAGAAAATTCTCTGCATTCCATCTGTGAGAAGTCTGGCCTGGAACATGCCTATGTCTCATTCACGTAGGTCTTCCCTAGCAAAGCGTATACACTGACAGAAAACACATGAGTCAACATCTACAGCATACGACAGAAACAAATAAACCCTCACACAACTGCTGCTTATGTCACCTAACTTACAGGAATGCTAAAGGAGCCAGCTCCAAATGTGGACTAGTCAACAAAAAGAATTATATTAGCAATATTTTGAGATGTCAGATGCACAAGTCACCTATTACAGTGCCCATTTCACTGCCAAACCTACCTACATATCACTGTAATGCGACCCTGAATTATCACTGCCTTCTCTGGAATATTCTCTGCAGTGCTACTTACGTGCTGTATGCCCCTGCCATTACCACCTCGATCTTTCCACATTTATTTGCGGCAAATTTTTTTTTTTTCCAGTTTAGATTTGTTTTTACATTATGTTCTTTTTTTTGCAAAAAAAAATAAAATCAAAACTTTTGAAGCTTTTAAAATAAATAAATAACAAAAAAAGAAGTGACTCAGAGGAGATGTCAGAGCTTACAGCACTCACATCTCGTGATGCATTTTCCAGGGTTTCTCTTTCTTAATTAGTACAAGTGGGACCAATGCATATTGCTTTTAATAATGAAAAATAAAATATTATGGAAATAAGGTGCTTTTTCAGCTCCTAAAAGCACAACAAAAGCTAAAGTTTAATGTATACAAATAAGTTGACTTTGAAAAACACAATTGCCGTAAAACACAGGTTGTTGTAAAATAAATTTGTAGTCAAACAAAATTTTATTTAGCAAAAAAATTTTTAATCGGAGATAAAATTCAAATCTAGAGTGTCTGGAGCACATTTTTCCCAATAACAAATACATTAATAGACAATACAATGTCACTACGCAAAGTATAGCATCTAATCGCCTACGCGCTGAACATGCTCAATTCCAAAACTGACAATTCTCAAGTAATACAGTATCACACTTGATGGCATACATGGAATCCCTTAATAATTCTTAACATCATCACAAAGGAATAGCAGCCATGTACCACCTGCATATCTCACAGAAAGGACATCAATAGACGGAATAAAAGATCGAATTTTCTCAAACTGGATAAAAGGATGAAAAAAGCAATACTGTTACTAAAAACGGGCATCCAGGACCCCTGCTGAGTATATCTTACATTGTAAGACGAAAGCTACAGTATGTCACCAATCTATGGCTTCAATGACATGACAAAGTGTGACATCTATGCAGGGGGACTGGATAAGTGAATATACTAATCCTTTAATTAAATAATCCAGGTTAGAATAGGCCACTATCATGGGCTTGCAGTGGAATTCTTCTGCTTTCTCTGAAATGGACACATTTTATTAGCGTCCTATCAATATCTTAAAATTCAGCTTTCTTTTTCAAAGAAAATCAATATGTAAATTCTTGCATCTTCATACTTTTATGAATAGGATGCCTAAGTAAAAAAAAAAAAAAACAACAACAAAAGGAACCATGTAAGCAACTCATTGCCTAATGTCTATCAAACCCGCCATGCTTGGTCAGTTCTGAATTTGTGAAAATGACACTCAAAAAGTATGCGGTGCATCTTCGATTTGTGTCTTCCCATTGCTGACCACACTCCTGCTGGGGTGCTGTCCTGTTTATCCCTAACCTACTTCTTAGACAGCTTATTTCTATGTAGCATCAGTCTGTGGCTTTAGCTATTGTTTTGTTTGCATTAATGTACGCGGTCGAGAAAGATGACTTCCGTTAACTCTTTCCAGAGAGCTGCCACGGTGGTAGCATCTTCTCCCAGGAGCCCCCCTGGAAGGAAGTAGAGAGGACAAGGCACGAATATGAAATACTAAACCTCAACACAAGGGCATAGCGCTCTATTTCTCAGGCTTTGTTGTACAATATCCATGTATGCTGAATGGCTTAGCATATGCTTAGCAGTTGTATTTACTGCACAAGTGTAGTTTCTACAGGCCCCTAGTGGCTTAACATACAGCAGCAGGGACAAGGAAATCCCACTCCCATCATTAGGTTAAGCAGCCCTTAGCATGTCGACGATCCCAAACATGGCTGTGTGTGTGTGGTATGTACTCAGCAACAGGGAGAAAGCTTCATTTTAAGGACTACAATGGGAAAGAGAGGCAGAAAAGTCCCACTATCTTTATCACATATGATTTATACACATTATTTTACAGTGCTGGTTTTGTGCTTATATAAAAATCAAATCAAATGATATATTTGATTAATTTATAGAGTGGGTATTTTGTTATAATTTCTGGAATAACTATAATTTATAAATGTTATTTGTTCTCTATTTACTAAATTACTCCAATTTGTTTATAGATTTACTACTATTTATTTATAGCAGTACTGTACAGTATGTTGTTAGTTCCATAAATGACCAACCTGATAATGTACATCTCTGGTGATCTGGATGTATAATTTGCAGGGAAAAGTGCTCAGTGCCTGCGGGTACAACTTCAAAAATATTCCCTGATAATTATTCTTTCAAAGTCAAGAATTTCTAATTAAAAACTATCCTTATGCAAAACTAAAAAAAAAAAGACCCAAAAGAGCAAAGAAGAAGGATGAAAGACGTTTAGAAGTTTATTAGAACAAAAAGTACAGCAGTAAATGGAGGCAGGTGTTGCTTACACTGAGAATCTCATTTTCAGGCTGGTCTAAATGTGTCTTCTCACTCCTACTCTCTACACCCCCAATAATATCCCCATCCCCCCCGCCAAAGGCAAAACTAAAATTGGAAAATCAAGTTGACAAAAAAAGTGGCTAATTAAATGTGCAGCCCCCTCCTCACCAGACTGAATAAAATAAAACTGCATAGGCTTGCTGCTCACAAAACCCCTCGCTGGCATATTTACAGCTTTTAGCTATTTTAACTGGGCACAAACTGACAGCTGAATATATGAAACTGCCCAACCTGTCAATTTCACACTTTAAAAATACAATAATGGCAATTCCCATGGGATAAGAATTTCGAGCAAAGTGTCACCAAATCACTTGCTGTTGTAAGTAGAGAGACTACACAATCTGTATGCGGAGGGGAAGGGAGACGTGTTACCTTTTCTTCTTTGTTGCTATTTGTACCAAATAGGCAAGTGGGAATAAACTAAGTGATTGCTCTTGTTCAGTCAATCATGATCTGCTGTAACCTGTTCTGTACTAACATAACACACTGGGCTAAGCTTTCTTCTGGGGTCCACTGGAGGGTAGGAAAGGAACTTCCAAACTTCTTCGACATTAAATGTGAGCTTATCTTCATAGAGCCCCTATGGACCATCTAATGCATGCCATTCTGTCTGCGGGTGAGGGGGCACTGGATAGACTAGAATAACCCTTTCACAGGTGGATTCCATTGCTCTGTTCATACCTCTGAGGATCAGTCTACACATTACACTATGTCACTGCTACAACATAAATGTAACCATGATGCACATACAATGTACATGCTCATAGAAACATATTTTAGTGGGGTAGATAATAAGGTGGCTTTGATATCAGTTCTGACAACAAAGGAACAAAAAAAAAAAGCAAATACATTGAGGATGAAGACTTTATCTCATAAGGTTTATATTAAGATAATATCCCTTAGGAAATAAGAGTAGAAAAATAAGTGTAGAGAAAGATGCAGCAATATAAGTGTCTGTATTTTATGGGTACATACAGCAGGGTTGAGTGTGTATACACATGTAAGTGCATGTCTGTATATACTTAATGTGTGTGTATGTAGAGGAGTCTGTTCATGAGTGTGTATGAAAGGGAATGTATACAGGTTAGTAGAAGTGTTTATTTTAACTAGTGTATATTTACCTGCATGTATGTAGGAGTGTGTAAATGTCTTTTTGTACATGCATGGAGGTGAATTTGAGTTTTTTGCAGCACTATGTGCAAACATACACGACCTTGTTTATATTTGAGCATTTATAAAGTGTACAGTATCTTTGTATAGAAACAGTATGTATTTATATAACTTATACATGTATAAATCACATGTGGGTTTGAAATGTACGTGTACTTAGGGGAATGTATGAATGTGATTTTGCGTACCATATACTTGTACAGGACATGTGTGTGAATAATTTATATAAATGAATGGTATGGGTATATATAAATGTGTGTGTGTGAATGTATGAGTGTGTATGAATGTACATGCAAGCAGTATCTATGTTTGCATATATATGTATATAGATATATATGTGAGCATCTACATATGTACCGTATATATACATATATATGTACATTATATGTGTGTATATATATATATGTGTGTGAATGTAGGAGTGTGTTTGAATGTACATGTGTACGGTATATTCATGTTTATAGATAGATAGATAGATGTGTGTGCGCATCTACATATGTACCATATATATAGTGTGTATGTGCATGTGAATTGCTATGTGTATACATGTGTTACTACTATTGTATACCCTGTAGCACAAGCTGATAGCTCTTAAAAGTTTCCTACAAAGATGGCGTAAATGTCGGTGGTCCTGGGGCACACCAGCAGTGAGTGACAAGCTAGACAGGACAGATGGACATTCAGCTAGATGAGAAAATCTCCCACTTCTTCATCTCCATGTGTGAGGACAGACCTGTGCCTGGGGAATGCCAGGACTAACCCTCCCAGCACTGCTACATACTGCAGACACTACACCGGAGACCATTCACACAGGGGAGATGCTGCATTGCTAGGCACAGATAATAATACTTTTCAGCGGGGTCTGGAACAAGGAGAGAGCAGTAACATGAGCCATAGTAAAGTGTGGGCAGCCCATGTCCACCCTGTGAGAAAGTTGTGCCCGCATGTGATGGGAGCACATGTGATGCCACCTGGATGCCCCGGTGCTATGGTAGGCGTGCCATGACCCTCCCAGTACCTGCTCATGCTCTCCACTGATCCTCCGGTGCAGGGCTAATCCCGGGCACAGCTTCCCAGTGCGTGCAGCATGTCGTCTCCTCACAGTCCACACCAGCACATCCCAACTCCCGGGCAGGAAAGTAATAATCCAGCGCTTATCCTCTTATGTCATCGTCCTTCTATCAGGGCTGAGAGGGAGATGTGCCCATGCTGCCCGGCTCCCGGCTGCACCCGCTGCTGCTGCTGCTGAGGCTGAGGCTGCTGTTGGACCTCTGTGTGTCTCAGGGGCGTGCACACACAACACACAAGCCTCTGCCACAGAGACACAGGGCAAGCTCCGAGCCCGCCCCCGCCCGCCTGACTGACAGCCGCTCGGCCAATCACTGCAAGGAGTGGGGGGGCGCATTCCCTCCAGTCACTCATGTTACACACATTCCTGGCATCCTCCCGCACTTGTGCTCCATGTTCCCCACACATTCCTGCCTCACACACCTCCTCACTCACACTTCTCCTGTAGCCTCTTATTGTTCTCCTCCTTAATACTTTTCATTACTGAGGCAAAGGTGTCTGTCTGTGTCACCCTCAGTGAGGAAAGACATGGGGACCTCTGGCTCCTAGCACCTACTTTTTAATGAATAAAGTCCTGGTGCCTGAAATAACGTTGTGGAGACCATTTTAGGCATTTCAGTGTTTTAGGATGGGGGATGGTGCCTGCATGCCACTGCAGCTTGGCCAGGCAGGGGTGTAAATTTAGGGGGACCCTAAGGTGTCTTGAGACTAATTCTATAACAATACATTATACTCAAGGGCCTATAGGTTAGTTATAGAGCCAAGCAACTCTAATACAGAGAAGTTCTGATTGTATAAGTAGCAAACTGCATTGTATCACTTGGTATCATGACTTCACATTAACACACCATATATGTAGAGCTATCCCCTTTACTACACTACCCAACCCTTTCTGATGATCATTGTGGGATTATTAATGGACACAACCATAGACAGAACAATCTTGTCTAACAGATTGGATAGAAGCAGCACAAAATGAGTGGCAGTATCTGACAGCTCTGGTGTTGCTTATCATTAGTTTCAATGATCAAGGAACAGTAGGAGGGACAAATAGATAATGGATGTCAGAATAAAATCTATCAAAAGATAACCACCCATCTCCAAGTATCCAATGGCTTCTTATATTGATCATTATTCATTTTGAGGGATACATACATGAAAACTCCAGTGCCTTTCTGGCAGGGCACATGCTCTTAATCTTGCCTGAACAAATATTGTAATAACAGAAGTTTGGACTATGAAGAACCAATTCACTTACACTAGTGTAATCCATGAGAACACACCTACTGAAGAATCAAAAACCTTTAACAGGGCTTCTATGCCAGAAAACTGTTGTAGAAGCCCTGAAATAATCACAAATGCTTATGCATCGCCAACAATTGCGATTATTTCCACCCTAATGCCAGCTCCACACCAAGGGGGCATGGAGAGATGTGAAGGGGCGAGGTATAGTGGGCGGTTCCTGCCCGACACCTCTGCAAAAGTAAAAAGTGAAAATTCCCCAACCTGGCGTAGCGCAGCCGCCACCACCATTGTCATACACACAGAAACACCAGCATATGATAAATAACCTCCTATGTTGCTTTACCAAAAAATAGACATCCTAAATAATGGTTCATGAATTCACCATCTTTGGATCGTCGAGTGTCCAGACAGAAGATCCAAAAAGCCTCCCTGAATTTTTAGAACCCTTTAGTTTCCTAACTTTCTCTATTGTGAAAGCAGATATTGTAATATCATTCATTCTTTGATATTACCTTTACACGTGGCTTCATGCATCTGGATTTAGAGTACATTGCTTATTTAAGTTCACCTCTTCACAACCCACCCCCTCCAAACTTTCTTTCTTTCATACTAACTCCTTTTGCCCTTCTTTCCTGTGCTTTCAGTGTGTGCATTATTCCATTTTCCTATTTATATCCAGTCCAGTTCCGTTAGGTCTTCCTATTACTTTCTATTGAATACAATTTCAATCTTCTTGTCTTATTTTCAGGAAGTTAGAATATTCATCTCCCAGACATCTTGCTTCCACTTCCACTTAATGATCTTATATTATTCTCTCCAGTATTTCTCTAGTTAATGTAATCTTTCTCAACTAAGATCCATTCATTACACTATTTAATAATGAATCAAAACATTATGAAGTGTTGCAGAGGAATGTATAATACAGTGTATTTACATGTATTAGGAGTATAAACAGTTCAAACAACAACAGTCCCATAAGATGTGGATTACACACTGGTAGCAGGAAAGCTCCAGTCCATGGTAGTTTATCAAGACTCTGGTGAGTCCTATATACATGTTTGGTTAGAAAAAGATGGCTGCTTTCTGCTTCCAAAAATCGGTAACAAGTTGTGTCTCTGTTTACTACATTTAAGCAGCAATACAACACATGGCCTGTGCAAGAAAGCAGAATTCTGCTTTTCAACTGCACAGGCCCCACAGACACGCTGGAACTTATAGTAAATGTTAGAGCTGTGTATAATACATGTTCATCGTTGTCAAATGTGGCAAAGACAAAGTTACATCTTTTCCCCTCTTCTAATAGTGACCTGCACTACAGTTGAAAGCAGGGGTTTAACTACAAGGGTAGCAGCCAAAGCAGCTGCTATGGGACACTCAGTGTCACGGGGCCCCAGCATCTGAGGTATTAGGGGGTATTAGACACGTATATGCTGTATGTTTGTATACGGTATTGTATTTATGTGTGTATTTGCTGTGTGTATATACTCCATATGTGTGTTCAAATGTGATGTGTATATGCTGCAAGGGTGTAAATGCTGTATATATGTATATCTGGTGTGTATATAGTGTATGCGTATTTATGCTGTATGTGCATGTATTGTATATACGTATATACAGTAAATGTGTGAATATGAGGGTATAAATGTGTGGGATTTTAACTCAAATGTATGCGATGGGACCCTGCCTTTCCTAATTATGCCCTTGGTTGGAAGCAAAAGGAAAGGTGTTAAACTGCATGACAATATACTGGTAGTAGTTTCCAAATTCTGCTCACAGATTGCCACTGCAGTATTGTGTGTAAGTCTGGATCAAACTTAAACTAGTAGTATGCTCAAGTATGGTAGTAAAGAAAGATTGCAGTTAATATCGGTTGCTCAGTAATTGAAAGCTCCTATTAAGCCATCGTATAGGCATCAGAGAAAAATGCCACATGGTATCATTTTTGTTACATATACCTCAAATAGGAAAGTGAAGTGGACTACACTTTACTATGTAGTGAATGAAAAGGTAGTAATGATGTGTGTAGTGTTGAATGGTAAGGGATACACTTTTGGCGTTCAACAGTGAATGGGGCCCTATGGATAAGGATAGCTTAAAGGCAGACAGACAATGGCAAGGAAGCCGAGCAGACCTATCTATCTGCCATTTTAGAGAAAATAAAATTTCCCTGTTTTCCTACAGTTAAAAAGGAGCTGTCACCTGTAAAAACTGCACTACTAAAGTAAGCAGCTCCTAGTGCTACAACTGATGTAGCAGTGTTACACTACTAGCGTTATCAGAAACCTTCAATAAAGCTAGCAGACTCTGCTGCGCTGTACACTAAAAACGCCGGACCGCTCTGTAAGTGGTTGTGCGTATTCATAAGGGGGCGGGATTAGGGGCAGTGACTGCCGCATGAAGCCTGGCGGTCACCGCCGGCCTATGGAATGAGAGGGACGGTCAGGGGGAGTGCCTTGGACCGTCCCATTATGAATACGCCCAACCGCTTACAGGGCGGACCGGCATTTCTTTTGTACAGTGCGGCAGTGTCTGCTAGCGTTATCAGGTCACAATAACGCTAGCAGTGTAACACTGCTACATCTGTTGTAGCACTAAGAGCAGCTTACTTTAGTAAGTAGCTCCTAGTGCCGTTTTTTCCAAGTGATAGGTCCTCTTTAAACCAGTTTTCTCTGCTGCCCATCATCACCCTGCACCACAATGTACAATGTTCCTTGCAGTAAAAAGTTATAAAGATAAAAAAGCTATGTCAAGAAAGCTAATAAAATATACAACACATCACTGCTTACATCTGTGAAGTAATTTTGGGATCTGGTAGCATTTCAATAAGTGTGGCTGACATGCTAAGTGTCACGTAAAACCTTTCTAAAGTACATGTGAATACTGAACATGGTGTAAAGTCAAAATTTAAGCAGAGACTCACATTTAAATACTCTGCATGCATTTTCTCTTTGGATCCTATAGTAGGTGACTTATACATCCTTTTTCCAGTCCCTTTTTTAATGATAACACTGCATAAAATGTAGATATAACTTCATATGGTATACCAATACAGCCACTCTATATAAGAAGGAACTGTAAGCACAAACAGTAATAAAATGTAACGTTTCTTGCCAAAAATCCTGTAATGAATAATTTGCCAAATTAAAATGGTCTTTTAAAAGACTTCATTTCATTTGAAGGTCAACTTGACTTTTTTTACCCATTCAATTAAGCATATTGCAAGATCTGTGAACTTTCATTATATTTAGAGAGCAGGCATAAGGAAACATTTGGCCATCATCCTCCTGCAATTCACTAGATGAAGTGAGGCCAAGAGGCAAATTCATGCCCTGCTCCTATTTCCTGCAAATTTCCACTGATCCCTTTATGTGATCCAGCCTTTCCTTTCAGAGTGTAATCTTCCATCCAGGCGTTTCAATCTGCCTGTAAACACACTGCTTCTCTCTAGAACGTCTCCACATTCAAGAGTTACAAGCGTGATACTAAGTTTGGCTTATCACACAATATGTTTTTTTCTTGGTTTTATAAACAGCATGGGTCTCTGCTCTCCCCCCTTTCTTGCCAGCATCACAGAACAAATCAGAATGAACTAGACTTCCTCCCCCTTTTCTTCCACAGGCCTGTACAGTGAATTCCTCGTATCAGATTTCAGCCTTTTGCTTTTATAAGAAAGCAGAAGGGGCCCTAAGAACAGTTGCAAAGAAAGATGCAATCATCCATTTTTACTCCATTTTTTACCCTTTGTGCTACTTCTTGTGTGTGTGTGTTGTTTCAAATATAAACTTTATGTTAAGTTACCACAAGTGGAAACATATTCCATTTTTTCCAGGCGAAAGAGACCACAGCTTATTTACAGATGAAAAGAAATCTGAAGACCACCTTCTTCATATCCACATTCTATATGCTTCTGTTTATCTGTGTAGCACAGTCCGCATTAATCTCTCAGGTCTGCATAATGACGTGAATCTATTATCGTCTAAATGTACATTTCGTATGCTTACCATGAAATAAAGTTTTACTTTATCTTTGTAAACCTACTGTACACTATGGTATCATTTATAGGGTGGTATTCAGCTCAGTATTTTCCATCTGTAGGTGTAAGCCAAAGCCAGGAGTGTTCAAGAAAATATGAAATATACAGAATATACAGTGTTTAAAATTATAGTTAGGAAGTTAAAAGACTTGATGTATAAGAATAGTTGTAGTTTAGTAGTTATTAGACTTGGGGTCTAAGTGTTCAGGAGGTCTGTAGACCTGTTATACAGTTGTGCATGTGTAAAAAGACTAAAGAAGTCTCTGCAGCAAAGATGCTTAGGATTCATTTTAAAGAATGTCAAACCTTTAGCAATTTCAGTCCTCCAGTAAGTGAATCCTGCAAGCTAAAAGCCTAAAAATGTTTACTAAAATAAATAATAATCATCATATCCATCGGAAATGAACAGGAGTAGGAAATGAACATGAGTGTAGTCTATTAGCCCCCCCCCCTTCCCTCTGCAGCAGTTGGTAAAATCTGTTACTGCCAGCACTTAATAGCCAGCAAAGAGCAACTTCACAAGCAAACATATGGGTGCACAATCCCCATCACAACCTCCTGCCTCCCAAACTGAAGCACTGTAGTGGCACAACAATAATCTCTGCCATATGGAGCACTAGTTTCATTTCAGCAGAAGTGCTTCTTTGTGATGGCACTGAAAACAACTATCCTATTATTAGGTTTATACAACATGCAGTATGATATGAGACTTCTCTTCCCATACAAATGAATACAACATGTAAAATGCTTGAACGTATAAGCTATTATACATATCAAGAACTATAGGCCACGTTATTCAACCATCTGCAAATGCCTTGTCACGGCTGCATCTACATGTTACAAAGTGATTCTACCAAATGTAATAAAAAATATGGTAACACAAAAGAGTTTACTGATTTGCCAGGTCAATATGTTTCAATGTTGTGGAAGCTCCTAATTTACATATTGTCAGTCCAGGGGGTAATAATGACAATAAGAAAGCAAAGAGGATAATCAAAATAATTAGCAATTTGTTGATGTTGATGAGTACTAATGGATATATAAAACATCCCTGTGCCTGGAGAGTTCCTCTAGTATGCATGATTTGGCAAAAGAATGCATGTTGTGCCAGCAATTACCATCATATAGCTAATGCACTTATCAAGCAGAACATTAGATAGACATGATTCTTTATAATGCTCCCACATCCGCACATACTAGTTTATAACTAATTGTAAAACCACCTTGAATGGTATGTTAAAAAAATAAAAACAACAAAACAAATTAAATTCAACACAAATATGTGTAGAGCTGCAATAGTACTACCGAAATGCAAGGTTGTTATACACTACACAGCCATGGCCTTTCTCTATTCTCTATTTAGAAATCCATTCTCCATTCTCTATTTAGAAATCTTTGATACATTCCGAACAGTTTGATTCTCATTTGAACGTTTTTTTTATTGTTAATGTTAGATTTTCAGTCAATAAAATCTGTGTAGAACACCATAATCCTTCATTTATATTTCAGAGTTTTATGTGTGTAATTGAAGCACTCGGGTGCACTGGTGTGTAATCTAGCACAGCACAGCACCTCTGCTTTGAGTAACTGCTGTAGTATCCAAACAGAAGTCACTCAACAAAGGGAGGAGGGCTGTTCTATGGTCAGTGAGGAGATCTCGAACAGTTCAGTGTGTCACAGTTCATAGGGACGAACTGTCAGAGAGTCTTTTAGGGAAGAGTGTGTGGACCCTAAGTCTTCCGACACCCGGAGTCTAAGTGGGACCAGGTCTTCACCAGAGCCCGCCTCAAAGCGGGATGGTCTTGCTGCGGCGGGGTGCCACCAGGTCTTTCCACGGGTGTGGCTAAGCCTGCTGTGGCAGCCAAGGTAGTACAGCAGGAAATGCAGGAAACAGTCCAAGCCTAAGATGACAGCAGGAACACGGAGGAACACTGGTAATGCTTGGCACGGACTGAAGGCACCATTGGACACAGGAAGTGGCACACGGTACAAGAACGGAGGAACAGGACCACGGGAACACAGCAGACATGGGAAACACAGCAGACATGGGACACTCGAATCGCAGGAACACTGGAGGGCTTTCACTTAGCCAGCGCCAATCAGCCAGCGCCAATCAGGAGGAAGCTGGCCCTTTAAAGACGAGGAGAGCCGGCGCGCACACGCCCTAGGAGCGGGGCCATGCGCGGCCTGGTTGGACGGGAAGCAGATTCGTGGAGAGGTGAGTCTGGGCCAGGGGGCGCTGTGCCACAGGAAGAGGCACGGATGTGCCCACGATTTGCGACAAGGATCGCGGGTCCATCCATGACACAGTGAAGAGATCTCCTGCAGGGAACCGAAGGGGTAGACCGCAGGGAAGGGTGGGTTACTGTTGGTTGATTAGAAAAAAATTGTCACTATAGCAGCAATTACTAGCCTATTACTATTGCTAAACCACGACAAGCAAATGAAAAGTTATATGAGCCCTTTCGCCCACTTAGTCATTGACAGCTTTTTTAAGTTCAAGAGTTTCAGAATAGATGGAGTTTGTATACACAAAGGGGGAGATTTATCAGAAGTGTTTAAAAATGAAAGTTTAGCTCTATGGTATTGTAGTGCTTCGTTATCTTTCTTATCAATTTGTTGATAAGTCAGAAATCAGTGAGAATTGCACCATAAACTATCTTCACCAGTTTTAGACAGTTTTCAGGCACTTTAATGGCAAGTATGACAAAGGAGGTTTGCATCAAAAAATAATTTTGGCACAGTTTTCAGGCGTAAACTAAGCCAACTGATAGGAGGTGCAAACTATGACTAGAAAATCTTACACTACACCAAATCAGTCATTGAGCATCAGGCACAGTGATAAATCTTGTGCAGCAAAAGACTGTCTAGTCCTACTTTGCACTATCTTACCTTACAACACTTTTGATAAATCTGCCACAATATGTTAAATGACCTATAATTATAACATACCTGGTGTAACACCTCTTATTTGTGAACTTTAGATACAGTATTTGTAAAGGCACAGACAGTAATTTTCGGAATCAGTAATAAAATGGCATTGGGATTAATCTGTACCTTTGTACAGGCAGTGCCCGGGTTACGTGCAAGATAGGTTCCTTGGGTTTGTACTTAAGTTGAATTTGTATGTTAGTCGGAACTGTATATTTTATAGTTGTAGCTCCAGACAAAAATATTTTTTGTATCAGTGACAATTGGATTTTCAAAATGTTTTGCAGTGATGGGAAAGAGGATTATCAATAAAGCTTCATTAAAGACATCATTGCAGCCAGAGAGTAAAGTATCCAGAGAGCTTCACCAGAAGTCACATTGGGCAGAGGGGTCTGTCTGTAAGTCAGGCGTCGTTAAGTAGAGGACCACCTGTATTTGTAGTGACTCCATCATAGAGGCTAAGGTTATTAACATTGGTTGTGCTGGACTTTTTTTGCGATTTTTGCCACGGTAACATAGAGGCACTAACCGACAGATTTATCAAAGGGCCAAAGCCACTTTAATAAATTTGACATGTCGTGGAGCTCCAAAGACATAGGGGGATATTTATCAGGACCTCTGTGCAACGCCTCTGCCTAATGATAAATAACCTCCTTGTCTTAAAATTTCATGTAAGTATTCACCAGAAGATTTTTAGGTTAATCTTTGGCAGCCACCCAAATATCTGTGAAAAGGTTAATAAGACAATGCTGTTTTATATTGTCTCAGGAAATGTATGAACTACATTTTTCAAGTAAGCTGCTATATTCTTTTACACATTCAGCAGATTGCCAGGAAAAACCTTCAATTAATCCTAAAATAAGGAAGATTTCTAAGAGTAAAATCTAACTTTTCTTGTATCAATAATTTGCTTTAAGTGTAACACTCACTTCTAGTGTTTATCAAGACTTCCTATCAATACTTTAACATAGTAGTTGTAAAAAAAAACACAAACAGTGTAATGCAAGCTCCCTGGGCTTCGGGTCCGAGACCAGAAGTGAAATGCATCCAGTGACTACGTATCCATCAGTGGCATTATTGATCACATGTGTGTTAATATGTGTTGACACAGTTCGCATTGTTTCAGCCCCAAAATTGCTATACACTATTGGCACTATACAATAATCAAAATTAAAGGGGTTGTCCACTTTCAGCAAATAATTGATATAGTTTGTGTAAGGGAAAGTTATACAATCTTCCAATATAATTTCTTTATCAATTTCTCACAGTTTTCTAGATCTCTGCTTGCTTTCCTGCTATAGAAAGCTTCTAGGATTACTTCCAGTGAATAGAAATCTATCCATGGTCTTCTGAAGGACACACAAGTGCAGGACCATTATATCACACGGCTCTGATTACTCTCAGTGATATAACGGCTCATGCACCTGCATGTCCATCACAAGGACATGAGAGATCCAGAAAACCTTGAGGAATTGGTACAGAAAGTATATTGAAAATTGTATAACTTTTCATTACATAAACAATATCAATTATTTGCTGAAAATTGCCAACCCTTCTAACTAAATGTTGTTTCTGAAAATAGCTTAGAATAGAGGCTAGTAGTGAATGAATATGCAGGGACCAGTTATATAACTAGTAGATAATCTAACTACCTATATACTTTAGTATTAGCCGAATATAAGCTAAAAAAAACTAAACTCAGCTTATAATCGCGTCTATAAAAAAAATAAAATGTACTGCTCATCTTTCTGACACTCCCTTCCCCCTGGCAGGTATTCTTCTTCATTGCTGTCGGCTGGTGATCACAGGTCCTTGAGCGCTGGCCACACACACTATGGGGAATACTTATCAGGAACTCTGCGCCACATCAGTTGCTAGCACTTTCGATTATTTGCCCCAATCCACCACCTTCAGGCCAGTGGGGTGTGAAGGGGGGGCTCCACCGGGAGTGGGCCTGTGTGGGGCATTACTGTCCCCAGGCAGGTGCACTCGTTGCTGCCGTAGACTTTTCACATGTGAAAAGTCACCGGTTGCCTTTAGAATAAACGCAGCGCAGAAGCCTGCCCAATACATCAAGAGGCGATTGCTGGTGTATGATAAATATTCCCCTATGTTTGCGCAGGACCCGTGACCGGCCGCTAACAATGAAGAGGAAGACCTGCAAGGGAAACATACAAAGGTGACATACAAGGGGCTGACAGGCTGTGTATCAAAGCAAATGAGCTGGCAGGCTATATACTGGGGGAAATATGGTGGCTGGCTATATACTGGGGGGGGGGGCATTTGCTGGCTGGCTATATACTGTAGGGAATGTGCTGGCAGGCTATTCCTGGGGCAGGGGATAGCTATATACTGAAGGGCATGTGCTGGTAGACTATATAATGTGGAGCATGAGCTAGATGGCTATATACTGGGGGCATGTACTGGCTATATACTGGAGGGGCATGGGGTTGGCTATATACTGGAGGGAAGGGGGCTGACTATATACTGGGGCATGGGATGGCTGGCTATATACTGGGTGGGCATGTGATTGCTGGATATATACTGGGGGCATATGCTGGCTGGCTATATACTGGGGGGCATGTGCTGGCTGGCTATATACTAGAGGACATGTGCTGGATGGCTATATACTGTGTCATGGGCTGACTGGCTATATAATGGGGGGCAGAGGGCTGGCTATCTACTGGGGGAAAGCTGAGACCAATGCATTCCCCATCCTAGACTTATACTCGAGTCAATAATTTTTCCCAGTTTTTTGTGGTAAAATGAAGTATCATGGTTTATTCTTGGGTCGGATTATACTCGAGTATATACGGTTTGAACATGGTGCACAATTCTTGAAGTTCCCTTTATATGTTTATAAAGTTGGAAATGTTTTGGTAAATTTACAGTAAAAGAGAAATATCCACTTTATACCATTATTTCTCTATTAATTATTATTTTGTAGTTGAAGGATAATGATGACCATGGATCACAAGAGATACTTTATAGGAGTGATCCAACTCAAACACAGTACCAATAACAATCAATAAGAAACCATAAGATTTAGCTGTCATTATTATGCTAATGAAGAAGGGTTACTGCATGGTGTAACAGCTTGTGAAGCTACATTGGGGAGAGGCTCTAGTAACATCCCCCAGAGCCCTTCATGAGCATAATTTTGAAAGTTGATTTTAGAAGGAAGGAGGCCTTGGATAACAAATACAAAAAGATTACAGGTATTTTGCAAGTAGACATAAACAAAATGTAAACATTTTATTCAGTTAGTTTGAGTCTAGGATTTGCAAAATACAGATTTGTAAGCACACCTATATGGCTGAAACTATTTAGTATTCTCTACTGTCCCCATAAAAGATTTAAAGATTTATCCTATTTTATTCAAGGTAAACTGCTTTCAGTAACATAATACAGCTTGGTGAGCTTAGCTATGTACACTTTGCTACTTTTGTAGGTTATCTGCCATCAGCTGACTGGTATGCATATAGAAAATCGCAAATAATGGTAGGCTGGTGAAATAGAAGAGTTCTAATATACCAGTGCAAAACCTGGATGTAAAACAATATGTTGCAAGTCATTTTCAATTTCAAGCTTGAAAGTTTGGCTCACCTCACAACTGAACACGCGTGTACATGCCCTGAAGCTCTAGACATGCACAAGCAACAACTGAACAAGGTTAGGATGTTGCTGTAAAAGTTTCAGGCACGCGGCTGCACACGGGAGTGCTACTATACTATATGCTGTATTTTACTACTGTAATAACCAAAAAGATGTATTATTTTTATTCTACATTTCCATTTACTGTTCTAATCATTTGTTCCCGTTTCATCCTTCATCTATATAGGTGCATATGATTAAAAGGGGTTTTCTGGACTAAAAATATTGATGACCTATCCTCGCCAGACAGCTCCATCTTCTCTTTCATGTAGTTTACTCTAGGTCAACTCCCATTCATTTTAATGAGAGCAAAGCTGAAGCGATCTGGTTAGCCTTTCCACTGAGAACAGTGCTGTTTACTTTCTTTTCCTTTGATTATTTATCACCTGCTGAGAGCAGTGCTATGTGTTAGACTCTTGCAAATGTAACATTGATGACCAATAATAAAGCAGTCACCATCTGACACCCAGTGTTGGCACCCATCCTAATCATGGGTATAAGCCCTTAGAATTAGGGTTCAAATTGCACTCTTGCACTCTGCCATATCGAATGACATTGTTACCCACACATGGCCTCAAAAGGGGGAGCAATCTGGGGGGCTACTGAAGCTCCCATGGCTCTTATTGAACTCTGCCATATTGAATGACATTGTTACCCACACATGGCCTCAAAAGGGGGAGCAATCTGGGGGCCTACTGAAGCTCCCATGGCTCTTATTGAACATTTTGTATAAGCCTACCCTCACAAGGCTGTTTTACATAGGAAAGACAACATATGCTGTATGGCAACATTGCTCATAAAAGTGTATAGTAAAGTATTTACCCACTGAGACACAGGCCTGTGTACCTCACTGCACAACATCTAGCAGAAGTAGCTTTTTTATTCTGTGTTCACTACAGCGGGGTTGTTAGAAATGTCTTTCTTCCCTGCAGATCCCTCTCTACTGAACAAAAGATTGACTGAACTGCTGCACATCCTGGTTAGATTACGGTTATCAAAGGAGGCTCCCATTTTTCATGGTTTCTTTTCCATATTTCAATACCCTTGCTGCCCATCCCATGTGTGCTTGTTTTTACTTACTGGGGGGTTAACATATGCTGTTGCATGATGTGGTAGTGCACAATGCACCTACCCATGCACCTCCTGAGGCTCTGGTCTTCTGAAATATCCAATGGGCTGATGTGGTAGGGCAGTTCGAGGCCAGGTTCCGCTGGTGTAAAATTGCGCTATAGCCAGTTCACTGTCAGGCACGGCCCACTTTATGAGCACTTGGTGTGGGGTTAGCTTAAAGGGGTAAATAGTCACAATTCCTGGCTTTGCACAAGGAATTGCAACTATATCAGGGCTTGTATGCCTGCTTTGATAAATTTGCAGTACAGTATATCAACCTGGTGGGATCCTTAAAGGGGTTATGCCACGAAACAATTGACTACAAAAAGCTGTCAAAGAGGTTAAAATATTTCAAAAATCTATTTGTCATGGTTACCTGGAAGTAAAAGTACCTTTCTATTTGTTATTATGATGCTTGTTCAGCCTCTATTCTGTTCCACACAGAAGCAGATGTGGGAGGGGCCAGGCACATGCACAGCACTGACAGCTGCAGTTATTGCACAACTCAGTGCTACAGAGCGCTCAGCCTTCAGAGTCTCCTTCCACCTGCTGTGCTCAAATAGTCCCTGCATTTACTGATCCAATAGAAGTCCAATTGAAATGTGTCATACGCCCCATGTTAAAAGTGCACCAAAAAAAGTTGGTGCAGTCTGTCAAAGCAGTGCAGGGGTACCAGATTCATGAAGAACGTGCGCCAGAAATCCTGAATCTGGCGCCCCCTGCACACTACACAGGTCACTGCACATAGTACACATGTACTATGTATTCTCACAGCATCATGGTTGGTCAGGCTGACATGCATGGCGGAAGTCTAGGTGGTTGCAGGGGAGGCAAACCCCACGTGTATCGTCACTCCAAAGTGCCACTTACCCCTGAGGAAGTCACTTTGAAGAGAGGATACGCATGGAGTTTGCTGTCCCTGCATTTTTCTAGACCTCCGACATATTTACACTTTACTGTCCGCCTGACCGACCATGATGCTGTGAGAATACATTGTTTTGCTCTTCTTGTATGCATTGATTGTACAAAATTAGGTGCAATAGTTGTTTTTATAACTTTTACTAATAAACTTTTGTATTTTTGTATGTTGATTGAATCTCTTTCTGTGTATTTTGTAAGGAATTGCAACCAAATCACTAGATAGATAGATATGTGATAGATAGATAGATAGATAGATAGATAGATAGGAGATAGATAGATAGATAGATATGTGATAGATAGATAGATATGTGATAGATAGATAGATAGATAGATAGATAGATAGATAGATAGATAGATAGATAGATAGATATGTGATAGATAGATAGATATGTGATAGATAGATATGTGATAGATATGTGATAGATAGATAGATAGATAGATATGTGATAGATAGATAGATAGATAGATAGATAGATAGATAGATAGATAGATAGATAGGAGATAGATAGATATGTGATAGATAGATAGATAGATAGATAGATAGATAGATGGATGGATATGTGATAGATAGATAGATAGATAGATAGATAGATAGATGGATATGTGATAGATAGATGGATATGTGATAGAGAGATAGGAGATAGAGATAGATATGTGATAGATAGATAGATGGATATGTAATAGATATGTGATAGATAGATAGATAGATAGATAGATAGATAGATAGAGAGAGAGATAGATAGATAGATAGATAGAGAGATAGATAGGAGATAGAGAGATAGATAGATGACAGCTTCTCACATGTTGCTGATGTTTAGCGACTTCCCTGCTAGTCAGGCACAGGGGCCCCTTTGCAGGAGAGCAGGGTAACATGGAGGGACAGTGCATGGTGGAGAGTACAGGAGGAGGACTGCATCAGGAGAGGTCAGAGCTCAGCCTGTTACTTGTGTTATCTCTGCAGCCTCCTGTGTGACCTGACTAATGGTGGAGGGAGGAAGGGCTGCTACATTGCTATGATCCATGTTAGGGGAGGACTCCTCTGGGCAGACATGTCTGGCTGCAGTTACCTTGTATCTGCTGCTGTAGGCCCCTGTGTAGCTGGTGAGCAGTGGCCATCACAGCACAATCTCTGCCCCTCCTTCTCTCTCACCTCCTATTGGCTGCAGTGTGTCAGGTGACCTCTCAGTGTGCAGAGGAGCTGTGAGCCCGTGGAGTGATCTGTAGTGGAGAACAGCTGACTGACTCCCTGTGCGCAGACTCGGCCAGATCAGCTGTTGCTCAGGACGGGACACAGCTACCACCGGGGGGCGCCAGCAACCAGAACAAAAAACACTTATTTTGTAATAAGTGTAAATGGTGAAAGTACTTGTCACAATGCATTGGACCCAATTACAGAAATGTGCAATGGTGACACAACCCCTTTAAAGGTCTATTACAAAAATGGCATCCAAAATATAATAATTGTACAAATAAGAAAATAGCATAGTTTATATGTCTTGTAATATGCATTAATAAATAATTATATATATAAAAAAAAGTATATTTTAAAAAATATTCACAATATGGATATAGAGCACATTAATAACAACTTGCCACATTAAAAAGCAATACTGGCTGATGCTTAGAAATGAGCCTAATTCTATGCTGTATTTACTCCATTACTTTAAGTAGACAATGCAACTAGCGTCTGGTTTGGCTGAGAAGAGTTAAACAGCCACAATGATTGCAATGAGAAGCCCTTTCACATTTTTACTACATCCTACAATTTGTTTCAATATTATTGACACTTCCTTCAAATCATGATTGATTGTGTGTAACGTACATAGGTAAGAAAATCACAAGCACTAGTTAATCAAGGGTGTTTGCAAAGCGTAGCTCGCATTTATGCACAAAGATGTTTGCCAGAATCCATTATGTAAATGTTGGATTGATACCTACAATTTATTAAAACTGCAACAAAGCACTGTCTATGCTTAAACAGCATTAAAACACTTGTGAAAATCTGTAGATCAGTCAATTAGACGGTAAGTGACAAGAGAAAGTGATGTTGACCTGACCACGGACAGTATTGTTGTTCTTTAAAACTTCTTTTTTAAATTTCCTTTTCTCTTTAAGGTGTCCTGCTTGCAAAATTTAGGATAGGAGCTATTGGAAATCTATGCAAGTTTGGATTTTTTTTTGTGAATAAGCCAAAGAGATAAGAAGTTTTTTTTCTCCTCTTCACAGGTATGCATAGTGAATTCCTGCAGACCAAAACAGGAAACATCAGCATTATACTCAAAAGATACTTTGAGATAATCCAATGCAGTGTTATTTGCCTCCTGGCTGTTCTTTTGAAGAAAATGACATGCAGGAAACTGTGACAAATGGTAATAACCAATAGAATCCCCAGCAGACTTGATATATTCACTTGATGGCTAAACATAAAGGCGTACAAGACTCTATAGTGCATGCAGAATTTCATTTTTGGCACAAGTCCCTATGGATGTTGGAAAAATAAACCATTTCAAAAAGAAAGGAAAATTCTGCCTAATTTTATCATTTGACGTTCCAGTACTTGTTGGAGGGGTCCCAAGGATAGATGAGCTGGTTAAACTATTTAATAAACAACAAGAGGATAAAATCCATTTACCTTTCTCATGTCTTCAGTGTGAACTATCGTAGCTGTGTATTGTAATTATTTCTAATTAATATGACAAGCTGTCTTTGGAAATTAAGTAAGTCATTTGTCTAGCAGCTCTAATAAAGCATAGGTTAAATAAGGATTAGAAAGTGATTAGAAGACACATTTAGTACTCATTTTATTTTGCCATAAACCTGTCTGTTTCTATCAATGGTGTACAGGAAGCAAAACATTGTCCTTTTTTAGTTAGATAAAACTTGCATTAATGTCAATAATTTTTCTCTTATTAATCCTCACAAATAATGAAGAAGTTTTAGAATAAGAAAATCTTTTGAAACCTTTTTAATAAACTTTCCTTTAAATTTTGGTTTTAGTCTCCAAATGTCAAATGTGGTTGGTTTCCAACAGTCTACTTTTTCTATGTAGGACAATAATGATCCACAATCATTTTTCGCAGTGCAGTTAATAATGGAGATCTTCTCACCAGTAAACAACACTATTAAAGATGCCGCATCAGGACACCCACTGCCTATTCTACCTGGGATCCTCTGTTTGAGCCAGACAAGAGGTTCTTGCTTTGCCAGTCTAGCCCTATTTGCATAACCAGCTAAATATTCACAATCATGTTCTGTAGTTGTTATAGGTCCCAGATCCAGGAGAAGAAGGTGCCATAAGATCTTCTTATAAGCCTCCGGATGATGTTACCTGCAGAAGTATACAGCTGGGTATCATCGGCATAGAGATGATACCGGAAACCAAATCAGCTGATGGTTTGTCTGATGGGGGCAGTTTATAGGAAAAAGAGAAGAGGACCTAGGACTGAGCCCTGAGGAACCCTGCCAGTGAGAGGAAGATGAGAAGAGAAAGATCCAGAAAAGGAGGCACTGAAAGTGCAGTCTGAGAGATAGGAACAAAACCAAGAGAGTACAGTGTCCTTTAGGCCAATGGAGGGAAGCATCCAATGCTTCCGATAGGACCAGAGGAATGAGGAGTGAATAGTCACCTTTGGATTTAGCAGTGAGGAGATCATTGGAGACTTTAGTAAGAGCAGTTTCAGTGGAGTGCATAGTTTGAAAACCAGATTGTAGGGGATCAAGGAGAGAGTTAGCTGAGAGATAACAGGTTATTTGAGAATAGATCAGGCATTCCTGGAGTTTGGAGATAAAACTGAGGTTTGAAACTGGTTGATAGTTAGTAGCGCTGGATGGGTCCAGGGATGTTTTCTTTAGTAATGGGGTAACAACTGCCTGCTTGAAAGAAGAGGGGAGGACACCAGAAGAGAGAGGTTGAAGTTTTTAGTAAAGTTAGAAATGACTGCTGGGGAGAGAGATTGAACGAGATGTGAAGGGACACTTCCTCCTCTGTGACTGGCTCAAAGGAAGAGAGCGAACAAGGTAAGGTACCTGAGGGAAGGGGTTTAGTGGGGTGAGTGGATTGAGAAATTATTTCCTGGCAAATACATTCAATTTTATCTTTAAAGTAGGTGGCCAGATCTTCAGCCCCAATGTCTGTAACAGGTGGCTGCAACTTTGGTTTTTAGCAAGGAGTGAATGGTATCAAAGAGCCTTTTGGGGTTGTTAAAGAGAGAAGATATTAGATGAGTAAAATAGTAAAAATATCTTTTTAGCAAAGTGAAGTGCAGAGCTATAGGTCTTTAGCATAAATTTGAAGTGTAGAAAGTCAGCAGAAGTGCGCGATTTTCTCCACAGACATTTGGCAATGTGTGCCAAGGTTGCTTGCATCTGTGCTGAAAGTTTTCGATAGAGAGCAGTGCCATTTCATCTAGGGCTCTTCTGACAGTATGATTATAGTGGTTAGTAGCCAGGTTTGGAAGGGGTGAAAGAGGAGATGGGGGACAGTGCAGATTGTAAGGTTTCAGTGAGTTGGAAAGTATCAATGGCATGTGGGTTGTGGTATGAGCGATGGGTGGTAGGATTCAGAGAAAATGGAGAATTATTGAAAGTAAAAGAAAGAAGGTTATGGTCTGAAAGTGGAAAGGAAGAATTGGTAAAATTCGATATTGAAGTTGATGGGAGAACCAAGTCGACAATGTTTAACTCATTATGAGTTGGGGAATCGCAGAGTTGTGAGGGACCTATAGAAGTAGTTAGTGCTAAGAGCTGAGAGGTGGGTGGGGAAACAGGAATGTTAATAGGGATGTTAAAGTCTCCCATGATGATGGCTGGAATGTCACAGGATAGAAAGTGAGGGAGCCAAAAGGCAAAGTGGTCCAGGTACTGATAGGGTGAGCCAGGAGGACGGTATACTACAGCCACTCAAAGAGAGAATGGTTGGAAAAGTGTGAGGGGTGAACTATGTGAAATAGTGAAATAGTGAAATATGTCTTAAATTGGATTTTTTTTACAAGGCGCAACTTACTATAAGACTTTTTGGGCGTCAAAAAAAAGAAAAAAATATATATTACAACATTTTAACTTTCCTGATTGTCACATGTATACTTCTGCAATAGTTACCACACAAACTGTTCTGAATCATGCACACCGATAGCTCTGCTACATCTGCAGAGCCATCTGTGGACACACAGTTTTGATACATTGAACCTCCCTCCCCCCACACATACCATCAGCCCTCAGCCACTTATGATTACAATAGCCCCTACATACCCTCAGCTCCACATCCCCTCACTTTTCCCTACACTTCCCCAAACACACACACACATATAGCAACAACTCCTTCCCCCATTTATTTTTGACTCCACTCACCCAATCTGCTCTTAATCTCCTCTATACCATTGGACTCCCATTCTCCTGCAGCTCCTCAGCTATCCACAGTCTGTAGCTGCAGAGCACAGGTATAAACACAGCCCTGCTTCCGGGTCATGTGACACATGACACGATGACATCAGCGCAGGTCCTGGTGCCTTACAAATCGGGACGGCAGGGAGATAGAAGTGCACAGGTACTTCTGTCATGTAGATTGGTTGAAATATTTTATCAGCATTTGAGTGGTCAGGAGGGTTTGTCAGTGCTGGATTCTTCTGACCTTTGCACTATAAGCCACAGGTACTATTTAGTGAGATTTTTTCTTCCTAAAAAGTGTGTCTTATAGTCCAAATATGGTACCTGGGTGTAGATAATTTCACATAAAGGTAGCCATGTTGTTCCTTATAAACAAGACAGCTATTCTAGGATACAAACACCACCACAGCGGTGGTCACACATATGCTATTGAGCCCTGCTGCACCACCTGGATTCAGCATTAGCATTCTTTACCACAGGACAGCTGTTGGGCCTGGACATTTCATGTGTAAAAACTGCTTTGTGCGATAACTCAAGCAGCGGGGGTCATATCCAAGGACAACTATCTTGTTTCTAAAGGACAACATGGATACATTTATGGCAAATTATCATTACATAGGTATATTTTTTAGTAACATCCAGTTGAAGAAATGTATGTGTATGGCAGATTAATTAAATTAAATGTCAATGTCCCAATGAGAATACCCGTTTAACAAATGTACTTCTCCTGTTTACCAGTGATCTGTCATTTACGAGAGAATTACATTTTTTTGGCATATGTAAATTACCTTCTGGTTTTACCAGGTTAAGGATTTGTCTGGTATTCATGTCTCACATTATCTTCACTGTTGTTCTCAACCATCATGCAAAGGGTTGGTGTTGCTTAGTGCCAGACAGCATAAAAAGAAGTAAACAGGTGCACCAGCAGGCATGGTGTTAGCCTTGGTGCTCCAAGAAGGTAGTTTGCATAAAGAAACATAAAATGTATGTCTAGAAAGAATATATGAAGTACCCTACACATGTGTTATGCTCATGTGTGATTTGAGAGGTGATAGATTTAGGGAATGAATGTATGTGCCATTTTGACTCATTCACTGCTGCTAATGAGGGCGTGTCTACATAAACCTAATTCCTGACAGCTTAAATACTCTAATAACTCATCTGTCATATAGTCTGTCTAACATTTTCCCTCTGATTTGACTGTGGTGGCAAAATAATGTTCAATCTGTGGATTTGCTATTCGGAGATAAAAACAGGTAGAAGTCTGTGTCAGATTATTTTTATATTTTTATTTTCTAAACTCCAATATGAATTAAAAGTAAATATTATAAAGGTGACTTTATCTCTAAATATCATCAATATTAAACTTATAAAAAGTTCTTGACTTTCAACAATATTTTGGACTAGCACATTACAAGCACGTCCATGCTTTCTGACATTTAGAACTGCTTTGCTTGCACAATGTAAGAGTACGATTCCTAATACATAAACATTTCTTTCTAAAACTGTTACCTTGCTTGACTTACGAAATAGCTGCAAAATAACTGAGGAGCAAGTAGCAGTTTGTGCAAGTGGCAAGCCATTCATGCCTTTTCAAAATCAATCACATGATCATCAAGATCAACCATATTAAAGTTCACCGTTAAAGTTCACCGTTTCTAATATGGAGTAGAATATTTGCTTGTATATTATATTAAGAATTTGTATAGTTTTAACAAAATCCTTATCTGTTTCTGTTGTCCAAATTAGTGCATATCAACAGCTGTGATCACATTGTTACTTAGGCAGCATAGGCTGAACATCGGTTGACATAAATAAATGGTATATATTCAGCTGGTGAAGCTTAAACTGAAATATACTTACATATTCATTTTGCTTCACTCCTAAAACATTAGTTTAAAACTAGTAGAAGCCAATGGGCCATATATTTTACATCTGCTCTCTGGTCTTATTGATCATGTAAAAAGTCTTGTAACCCTCACTGCCCTTACTGTTTTTGTGATTGTTTGCCCCCTTAAGCTCATATGCTCCCCTTTTCTTATTTTGTGTTTAGAAGACCACTAAAAAACCATGCTGTGCACAGTTGGGAGTCTGTTTCTTATGAAATAGATATTCTGGTTTGGCTATTATCCTGTATTGTGTCATAAGGTTGCTTGAAAAAGTCATGCTTGATGTTATAGGGCAGTGGTGGCGAACCTATGGCACTGGTGCCAGAGGTGGCACTCGGAGCACTCTCTGTGGGCACCCAGTCCATCACCCCAGCACAGAGATTCCAGACAGGACTCACAACCTCCTCCTGCACTCCCTGGCCACCCAGGATGTGCTGTTATCAGGGCTATTTTAAAGCTAAAAATAGTTAGCTGCCCAGGACTATAGGAGGAGCAAGGAAGTGTGGACAAGGCTGCGTTATTATTGGAGCTCCTACTCTGGGCCCGCAGTTCTTCCTCTTCAGGGTACCATGGAAGGAAGCTACAATGATAATCTGAATTTCTCCTCTTTATTTCAACTGTATTGGTGTCCTCAGGGTGCCAATACAATTAAAAACCATGACAAAACAGGTAGGAACATGTTACTGCTTAAATTACCATGTCGGCACTTTCTATTTATACAAGTGGGTTTGGGTGTAGTTTTGGCACTCTGCCTCAAAAAGGTTCGCCATCACTGTTATAGGGGATGCCTTACAATGTATTTAAGAGGCATGTATCCCATCTGTGGCTATAAGTCACTTCATACACCTGCAAAGGAGTCTTCTCATCTCAACCCTTACAGCAGCGTTCTGGCAGGACATCAACTTAGGCATCAACTCCAGGCAGAGAATGCAGTGGAAGCATTGTGTTGTTTAGCACTAATATGTTTTATTACTGAGAGGAATTGTAAAGGGTGCCCTGCTGAACAGAATGAAGGGTAACGATATCCCCCCTCTTCTGAAAATATTACATATGCAGGTTGTAAGTACTTTCCTGTTATATTGCAGCTACAGTGGATTACTATATATCCTAGGGATAGTACACACACTTTTATGTACTGGGACTAGTACTAGAACTAGGAGGTCTAAATCCATTAAATATATTGTTATTGTGGCTGTGTGGACCAAACCATAAGTGCACATTGGTTTGTTTCCTAGTGACTGGTTTAGTGATGTATAGATGGAGCAACCTGTGGCAGAGGATCATTTTTATAGCAACAAAGCAGAACACATCCTTCAATCACCTTTGTATGGTCAAAATTTGAACTCTCCAACACCAGTTAAGAAACCCCTGGATCATGTCAGGAGCATTCAATACATTGGTTAAATTGCAGGATTCCCATGATAACATCTTCACTTGGAATTTATTTTGGATATATTCATGTCTGAATAGTTCAATATGCTGGTACAAACAGAAATCCCATTGAAAACAGCTAATCAGCAAATAACATGAGGGTTAGCATGTAACTATGTCATAAATAATATCTTTATAGTTGCATATGTATTATCTTTTAAAGAGCTGTGAGCTTACAGATACATGCCGTTTCTGTCTACCTTAGTAAGTTAAGTGACATAAATGTTTTATAAGGAAAATAAAAAAAATAAAAAATATATATCAATGGCATATTTCATCTTTGTATTTAATAGTAATAGTTGAGCAGACAGTAATCATCATCAAGACCCTTTTATCTTTCCATGTATCTATCAAAGTGCTACCTACAGAATGTAACTGTCTGAAACCGTGTTAATATATTTTTAAACAACTGCTGCCCATAAGCTATGGATTCACAATGGCATTTACAAAGTGCATGAAAAATCACCTAGTGCTTTGTAATTTCCTTCATTTTTTAAACTCCTATGCTTCATCAGTAGTCTGTGAGACCTTGGACACAGATCCAGAAAGCTATCTGGAAACTGGAAACGGTTATTGATCTATCTGTCAGGTGTGGAGGAAGTATCGGGCTTACAAATAGTCTTCATATTGTAGACACATTAGCCCCTGATACAAAATACTGTTCAGGTACTGCATATATTCTACAAAGGCTGTTTTCGTTAACATTGAAATTAACATTGGTTTTAAAGACAAATCAGCTGAAGTCCTTGCATATGCCAACGCATGGTTTAAGACAGACACTCATTGCTCATTGTTCACTGCTGGCAAGCATGCTCGGTAATACTCAAGTGTTCTTCTATTCCAATTTTAATTATTTGTTGGCAGTCCTTTCAAATAATTCTAAATGGGAATCATTTTCTTAAGCTGTGTTATCATGTCATGTGCACTGGAAAACTATGACAATTAAAACATACTGGCTCAAATTTAATAAAAACAGTGAAATTTACACTATGTACAGTTTACCTGTGTAGTATGCAGAGGGCGCCAGATTCAGGATTTGTGGCGCCCTTTCTTCATGAATCTGGCGCTCCCTGCACTGCCCCGACAGAGTGCACCAACTTTTTTTGGTGCACCTTTAACATTGGGAGTGAAACACATTTCTGTCGGACTCTGCATGATAAATGTGGCGCATGGTCTGACTCAGCACCGGAACATCCATTTCAGTGCAGAAATTTGTTCGCACGATAAAAGGGTCGCTTGCGACACATATGTGACGCGGAAACTTCTTAAATACATGTTCAAGCAGTTTGCACTGTAAAGAATGTGAAATTCCGCCAAAAACTAGCTCAAGCACCTTAATATATGTGGGCCACTGCATACATAGCAAAAGAAAGGAAGTGTGGACCTCCCTTCAAAACTCCTTGTGCTTCGTATATATACCTAAGACACTGTCTATTCGTTTTTAAGAATAAACAATGGAAAACTGTAACATCTTAGTGACCACCATTATGCCTTTTGTACGATAAGGCTTTATTGACATGACTGAGCCAGTTCTCAGCCACAAAACACTTACGTTATCTGCCGCTTTTCACAATCTATTTACATCCTTGTGGCATCGACTCATTAAAAAAAAAACTTGTGTGTATTATGCCATTAAATGTATTGCATGTAGTGTAGCCATGTGCTGTCCATTAAAAATATGGACCACACACAGATATTTTTTATTTTTGAATAAGGTCTTAGGGCCTGCCTTTTTTATTGTTTAGTGGTCCATATTTCAAAGAATTAATGCACCCATCTACTGTACAACAGTTTCCTGCAGCCTCCACTAGGGCAAGCTCTACAATAGCTGAATGAATATATTTCTACTCAGTTTCCCCCTGTGGTGGCTGCTCTCAGACATAGCTTCATCAATTACAATGTGTTGATTGATTCTGGAGCTTACTGTGGGAAATATGGCAATGTTTTTATGCCAGTTTTTTACTGTTGATACACTGAAAAAATGAAGTCGCTTGTAACTTTGTAACACAAATTAATAACAATCCTGTGAATTGAAAAGAAACTACTCCTGATATGAACATGCCTGATTACAGACACTGTGGAAGCTTTACCAATCTCAGTGGAGTGGAGCCCATTTTAGATTTAGCTTAGCTCAGTTTTGAACATGTCACCAATTTTGTAAAATATGTTTCTTTACTTGCTATAGACATGAAATTCTCACCAGATGTTTGTAAATAAATGCATCCGAGCCATCAAACCATATTTGTTCATAAATGAAGTTATATATAAGATAATGGGGCTTATTTACTAAGGGTCGCGGATCGCACTATTGCCGGACTGTTCGCCGGTTTCAGGATTTTCACTTCAACAGGTATTTAACAGGGGTTTGTGCTAGGATTGTGTTGCACCCGATTGTTTTTTGGCGCAGCGCTGCGGGTTGGTCCTGAGAGTGTTCTGAGAGTCTGTGATGTCACCGCTCTCTGTTTAAATATTGCACTGGATAGCAAGTCATCAGCCACAGCGAACGTGAAAATCTTGCGCATGCACATGGTCTTGCTACCCATGGCTAGATTTGACATTACCGGCTCTCAGAATGCTCTCTGGGCTGTGCCAACCACTCCGAGTGTGAGTAAATTCTATTATGGTAGAGCCTGAGGGTTCTCTGCAATGCACCGCAAGCTAATTTGTATATGTTATAACATTATTTTTCTCAGAAATGCAGCCATAAAAAGTTAGAAGAAATATGGTTTGGTGTACGGGATGGAGAGGTAAGTAATAATAATCTACAAAAACCCATAATTCTATAAATAAATGAATATAACAAAACTCAATGTCATTAGTCACAAAATGAAGTTTTAATAAAATGTAAATAAAAGTTTGATTTTATGATTCACAAAATGTTATGAGCTTTCTAAAGTAGGCAGCCTTTAGTTCTCAATAACTCCTCCTCCCTCTCATGCTCTGCTCCCAGTGATGATCTAACAGACATAGTAATGATGTGGGTCTGCCATCTCTGCACATCACCCCACTGAGATGGATCTCACCACAATACTAGCTGTATTAGCTGCACTGCAATTAACCAATAACAGCCAAACTACAACCAAACCATGCAGGTGCAGGACATATGATGTGGACATGTGACCAATGGCTATCTTCCATCCTGTGTCTCCTTCACACAGAGAAAATCAACAGACTGATTAAAGGGCCAGTAGCATTTTAATTCTTCATTATATTATACACTCACCGGCCACTTTATTAGGTACAACTGTCCAACTGCTCGTTAACACTTAATTTCTAATCAGCCAATCACATGGCGGCAACTCAGTGCATTTAGGTATGTAGACATGGTCAAGACAATCTCCTGCAGTTCAAACCGAGCATCAGTATGGGGAAGAAAGGTGATTTAAGTGCCTTTGAACGTGGCATAGTTGTTGGTGCCAGAAGGGCTGGTCTGAATATTTCAGAAACTGCTGATCTACTGGGATTTTCACGCACAACCATCTCTAGGGTTTACAGAGAATGGTCCGTAAAAGAAAAAACATCCAGTGAGCGGCAGTTCTGTGGGCGGAAATGCCTTGTTGATGCCAGAGGTCAGAGGAGAATGGGCAGACTGGTTCGAGCTGATAGAAAGGCAACAGTGACTCAAATCCCCACCCATTACAACCAAGGTAGGCAGAAGAGCATCTCTGAACGCACAGTACGTCGAACTTTGAGGCAGATGGGCTACAGCAGCAGAAGACCACACCGGGTGCCACTCCTTTCAGCTAAGAACAGGAAACTGAGGCTACAATTTGCACAAGCTCATCAAAATTGAACAGTAGAAGATTGGAAAAATGTTGCCTGGTCTGATGAGTCTCAATTTCTGCTGCGACATTCGGATGGTAGGGTCAGAATTTGGCGTCAACAACATGAAAGCATGGATCCATCCTGCCTTGTATCAACGGTTCAGGCTGGTGGTGGTGGTGTCATGGTGTGGGGAATATTTTTTTGGCACTCTTTGGGCCCCTTGGTACCAATTGAGCATCATTGCATGAGTATTGTTGCTGACCATGTCCATCCCTTTATGACCACAATGTACCCAACATCTGATGGCTACTTTCAGCAGGATAATGCGCCATGTCATAAAGGTGGAATCATCTCAGACTGGTTTATTGAACATGACAATGAGTTCACTGTACTCAAATGGCCTCCACAGTCACCAGATCTCAATCCAATAGAGCATCTTTGGGATGTGGTGGAACAGGAGATTCGCATCATGGATGTGCAGCCGACAAATCTGCGGCAACTGTGTGAAGCCATCATGTCAATATGGACCAAAATCTCTGAGGAATGCTTCCAGCACCTTGTTGAATCTATGCCACGAAGAATTGAGGCAGTTCTGAAGGCAAAAGGGGGTCCAACCCGATACTAGCATGGTGTACCTAATAAAGTGGCTGGTGAGTGTATATATAGCAGCATTTTACTGCTAAGGGGAGCAAATTTGAAATAACAACTAATTACATATTAGCTTATATTTTAAGGACCCATTTGTATATGAATTATAATTATTCCTGGAATACCTTTTTAAAGTTAGCCCAACAACATTTTCATTTTCCACTTTTTTTATTTTTGCACTTCATAGTTATGCTATTGAATATTCCATGCAGCGTACTGGGAAGCGGGAAAAAAAATTCCAAATGCAGTGAAAATGTTGAAAAAAAGCATTTGTGCCGTTCTCCTGTGGGCTTGGATTTTACAGCTTTCACTGTGTGCCCCACATGACATGTCCACTTTATTCTTTGGATTTGTACGATTACGGGGTTTTATAATGTTTTCAGACATTTACAAAAATTAAAACCTCATGTACAATTTTTTTTTTTTTTTATTTTGCCATCTTCTGGTGAACTTTTTTATTATTTTATGTATGAAGCTGCGGGTGATGACATTTTGTGCGTAATTTGATGACATTTTCAATGTTACAATTTTTAGGACTGTACCTTCTTTTGAACATTTTTTTTTGAATTTTTTATATTTTTAAAAATGGCAAAAAAGTGCCATTTTTTACTTTGGGCGCTATTTTTTGTTACCGCTTTAACAGTGAAACACTGTTAATATATTTTGATAGATCAAAATACTGTTTATTTATATTTATATCAGTTCTAGGGAAATGGGGGTGATTAGAATTTTTAGTTTTTTTATTATAATTTTTTTAAACTTTTTTCTATTTTTACTTTCACTGTTTTTCAGACCCTCTAGGTTACTTTAACCATAGATTGTCTGATCTTCCTCCTTATTTTCCACCTCATTCATTAAAATGGGCAATCCCAAATCTTCGGGAGATCCGAGGCTGTCATAGTGACTGATCGCCGCTCCGTGATGTTGTCACGTGGAGTGATCTTTTTGAAGCCGCTGATAGATTTGGTCGACGGGTGTTATCGGTAAGTCTCTGCTGCAATATGCAGCAAAGACTTACCAGCTATGGAGTGGGCTCAGCACATGAGCCCTCTCCATGCACCAGGACCTGACGTGCAATACTATTATGGCGTGCATCATAAAGGGGTTAAAACCCAGATGTGAATGTCTGAAAATGTCACAATTTGGCACAAGTCAGGGCTAAAAAGTTGCAAATAAACTCCAGAACCGATCAGGCATAGGAAAAGCTTTAGAGGCTTTGCTAATGAGTTTGTGACTTTTGTGTAGCTTTTTAATCGAAAGCTACAAATACTCCAAAGTCTCAATTGCCTAGGCCTCCCACTCATGAATAAGCTGGACAGCTTGAATATGATAATGACTCATTGGACATCTCACAGGTTATTTGCTTTATTTACAGCTTTAGGACCTCAATGCATGTAGAGGGACAATAGAGGCAATTCTTTCAATGGTATTTTATGAAAATATATTCAGTTTATTGTTTAATTTGGCTGATGGGTTCTCTTCAAAAATAGACTAACTTTGAATTAATTTATGCAATAACAAAAGTTAAAAATGAACAATGCAAGTGATGATACAGTTTATGAAACAGTTTATTAAGTAATCCAGCTTCCTTTACTTTTTTTTCTGAAGTCCTGTACATAGCAAGTACCCCTAGGCACCGTGGACACCAGACCTCCACACGCCTACTTCACACATTACTCTAGGTGAGGAATCACTGTTGCGGCTCCTTGCTCTGGTTCTGACAGTGGGAAGGAGTTTCTCCTGATCACATGTGCACAATGCAAAACATGTGGTGGAAGTTCCAAGCACTTCAGGGTAAATGCAAATGCAATCTGGAGAAACTCCTCCCCACAGTTCATTTTGCATTCTTATAATGTGTTTTCATTTCAAATGCATCGGGCACATATGTGTTTTGTAAGTAGTAACATGTGTTTTGTCTTTTAACATAAATAGTGATGAGTAACAATGTCACACACCACAGGCATGTTGCTAATAAGAAAATATATTTACATGTGATGATGCATTTTGCCCAATGCATTTCAAAGCACAATGCTAACTCATTGATGCTTATTAACTAATGGTTACGGATCGCACTTCCGTCTGATTTTCTGACGTTTTCGTATTTGCGCCCTCGTGACAGGTATATAACTGTGCTGGCTTTCATGTAACAGAAATCCGACTGATCCGACTGATTTGGACTGAGCGCGGGGTTTAACTTTCAAATTGTGTCGCAAGATCAAGCGCTTACATGCACCAGGAAGAAGAATGTGAACTCCGGCGGACCTGAGCGGGGAAGCAGCACATGCAGGAAATCGGGCGCATGATATTAGTGAATCGGGGCACAGTGCATTCCGGTCGAACAATGCACTTTTCGAGGAACATGTCAGGACAGGTAAGTAAATGGGCCCCATTGTGTGAACACAGCTGAACCAGTTTTTTTAATCCAATGCTAGCAGTGGATCATTGGAGAAGCTTCAAATAGAAAAAGACAATCGAACTGGCACTGCCATAACACGAGAAATATACAATCTTGTGAACCAACCAGTATATTGGTGGTGCAATCAAGGAGAAAATTTCATATGCAAACCTCTTGAAAGAAAAAAGAAATCCTGTGCACTCACCAAAACTGTGAACTTCTTCTATTCAAGTCATACAGGGAGCAAAACACATGCCGGACACAAATGAATATTGGAGAATATTGGAGAAACTTCTCCTGGGTCTCACACGGCTCTCTTCTAGTAACGTTTTGGTAGTTATGGGCAGAGGCATGAGCTTGACAGCACCAATAGGAGGTATAAGTACTGAGAGTGCTTAGAGCAGCATCTACACTAAATGTGGCCCTGCCGTACATGATTCAGTTCTTTAAGGAAATTAGGGGGGATCTTGTAAGCCAGGTAACCATGGTCACAAAGACCCGGACCTTTACTTTAGACTAATCCATTTATGTCCTTATCCTAATGTTACTATATTGTAATTAATATGCTTTACAACGTTTGTGGTCCGGGTGGGCAGATTCAATAAGGGTTGTTTACTCTATTATGCCTTATATCACTACTGATCTTATGCACCATGGTTGCTGCTCTCCTGTAGCCATACTTTTTAATATATTGATTTTATCATGATTAATGATTAATAAAGCTTGTTGACTGTTTTTTTCTACAATTTTGTGCATATTTTTCCTCTTGTGCTCTTTATTGTGTAATGGCTTTCCCTTTAAGGAAATTAGACTAAACATTGACTAGCTTTAATGAGTTAAATCATTTGACAATTAATCAGGCTACTTTATCTCTCAGCTGTCAGTGGTGAACAGGATTTGATTTGTGGAAACTGCTTAAATAATGAAGAAAGTCATAGGAAAATAGAAAAAGAAAGTTTACTATTATCATCTGAACTATTGATTTATGCATTTTTGTTTAATGCTCAGCTACGTTTTAATTTAGGGACTTCTATGGCTTTATCTTTTCCCTTCTGTGATTAGGTGGGTTGTTGTCGACTTCTGGCAAGAATTTCATACAAATAGCACATTTATAAATAGTTATTTGTGTTATAATTAACTCTGTGACTTTATCTTTAAAAAAATAGAACATCATAACTTTGTATCATTACTTACTAGCAACTTTTGTAGAGAATGTAACACTAACTCAAGGTATGAGCCCATCTATTTTTCAACATCAGACGGGAGACATATGGTCACATGAGGGGAGTGTTAAATAAATGGTTTGTACTGACTTTCATCAGTTCTACATTCACACCTTTTCCAGACTTCAAGTGTCACAACTATCTTTCATATTTGGTAATGCCCTGTGAGAAAGTAAAGAAAATTGAATGATAATGGAAATGTTCTGATGTGATAGACTTTCATATGAGCAGATGGAACAGTTTATTTTTCAGTGTGTATGATATTTTGGGTACAGATTGCTTAAACACTGTAATGTAGTTCAGAATGCTAAAATAATGTTTTTTCTGCTAGGTGCCTGGGGTTTCATAGCTGGTGGGAGTAGTCTTTATAAAGTGCTGTAGAAAAATAGAGCTAATATAAAATCAAAAGAAAGAAGCTGCACTCAACAATGTGTGTAGATCCTTTATTTCATGAAGGTGCTGTACAGTGACAGAGTGGGGCCTGGCGACGGGCCGTTTTTTGCCAACTAGCCCCGCTCTATCCCTGTACTGCACCTTCATGAAATAAAGAATGATTATATGATATATGATATGATTATATGCTTACACGGACTATACTTTTCTGGCTGAGCACCACCACTGGTAACCTTCAGGTGCGATTATTATTGACTATTTGACCATATCTCCATGGTTGTTGGGGTCCGTATATGTGTGGATAGTGCCAAGAACTATTGCTCTTCTTGGAGCTAATATATAATATAGATACTTCTGGCTTGACGTATAGACTGGGTGTTATGGGTTTGTAGGTCCACTGTCACTTCAGGAGAAGGTGGTGGTATGCTGTTAAATGCCCCCCTACTCAAAATGGCGTCCTTACTCTAATTTGTACTCCCAAGCACTCAGCACACCAAGTCAACCCAATTCTGTCAGGGAAACCAATGCATTCAAATCCTCAACACTACAGAACAAGCACATATGGCCCTGGAGGGCACACAACCACACTATGTACCACTTACATGCCTATGGAACGCTAGTGCACAAAGCCACTCTGCAGTCACACATTCACACATATCACAGCTGCCAGCAGTGTCGGACTGGGATACCTTGGGCCACCAGTAAAATCTGATATTGGGGCCCACCACTGTTATAAGTTTGTTACGTAATCCATTAATATAATCATACAAATACATAGGATAGTTGAGATGCTCTATGCTAAATATATGTCTAAAAATGCGAAAGGGTACCTTGTCCAGCACTACTTATAAAGGGCTTGGGGGCCCACCAAACTTGGGGTGCCCACCGGTGGATTCAACTGTGCGAGCCTGGCTTCCGCCATTTGCAACTGTGGCTTACGAGATGCACCCACCAGAACCGCACACATACACCCAGATACACACTCTTTTAGGTGCTGTACACTTCACCTGGACACATACTGCCTATAGCTATTGCTAGCACACAGACACTCACAAAGTAAAATGGCTATGGGAATGCATAGAGCACAAGGAAAAACTTATATGGCAATTTAATATGCAAAAAAGGCACAATGCTTAAAGGTTACAAAAATGGTGAAATAAACAGACACACATACAAGCAAACAGTAAAATAAAAAGATAAACTAAAATAAAAACAGACCTCTTACGAATAAAATTGACTTAGAAAGCATTAGAGGAGAACCAATGAAAAACCATGGTACAGTGTTACAAAACATTGTTGCATTTCCTTAAACTGACCCTGATTGAATGCTGGCATGTTGTTTTTGAATAACCACCTAATCTGCCCACTTTGTCATGTGTGAGTGGTGTGGATACACCTGAATCAAGGTGGAAAGTTGGGGATATAATTCCTAATTATTTAATTTCTTCCTCTGTGAGTTTTCTGAGAAGAAGATATGCCAAGCACATTTCCCAGCATGAATCAATAAATCCAACAATATCAAACACCATTATGAAATGTTCGCCCATTGGTCTAATAGCTAATTTCTTGGCTTCCCAACACCGAAATCCATGGTGTTCAACACCCCAGGACTATCAGAGGAAGCTGATCACAGATTTGTTGACCAGAAATTGAAATATAGATTTATGACCAGGTTTTCTTTGAAGTATTATTTTGCCATATTCTTAAGCATCCATTTTAAGGCACATGGCAAATACCCATGCAACCTGGAGTCATAAAGTCTGTGTCCATTTATATTTCAATTCTTGGGACAGAGGAAATTCTGTATCAATTACTGTTTTCCATTGATCGGACAGGGGACAAACAGAGGGGGTGGGGGTTAGGGTCAGTTTGTCTACTGACCATGTGCTCATATGTTATGTTATAAGGCAAAGATGATATACTCTGGGAGAGAGGAAACCATAACTTTTCACACCTATCATAGAGAAATGTTAGCAATCTTGGAAAACCCCCTATAAGACTCTAAGCAGTAGAATGGATGTTTGCTAAACCAAACCAGATACAACAACTATTGACCATGATATGGGGACCATAACTGCTTAGCAACACATGATATACTTACATAATACTGTCATTAAAGGGAATCTGTTTTAGTATATTAAACTGACCCCTTAACTGAAACATCATATAATCATGTTAACAGTGATAGTGTCATGGTAATGCTGTAAACATGGAGTTAAAGAGGACCTGTCAGGCAAATTAACCCCAAAAACGAAATATATTTTCATAAGCTGCATTCAGAAACCATTGTCCCTATCCCTACATTGTCCCTCTGTAAACTCAAACTATCAGGTACTAAAGCTGTATGCAAATGACCTGAGATGGGTCCACTCAGCAGTCCATCTTATTGATAAGTGTCAGGCACAGCTACACCTCCCGAGAGCGTGTCTCTCACATGTGTATAGGAGAGCACAGCATGTCAGATGCTTGTATATCTGATATCTGTGTCTCTCACATGTGTATAGGAGGAGAGAGGATGTCAGGTACTTGTATAGTTGATATCCGTGTCTCTCACATGTGTATAGGAGAACAGAGGATGTCAGGTACTTGTATAGTTGATATCCGTGTCTCTCACATGTGTATAGGAGAACAGAGGATGCCTAATATCAGTGTCTCTCACATGTATATGGGAGGAGAGAGCATGTCAGGTTCTTGTATAACTGATATATGTGTCTCTCACATGTGTATAGGAGAACAGAGCATTTCAGATACTTGTGAAGCTGATGTCTGCATCTCTCACATGTGTATAGGAGAACAGAGCATGTCAGGTAAAGCATGTCAGGTAGATAAAGGCTGGGATGGAATCCCTGTAATCTGCTCAAACAGGTAGTGGTGGCAGAAATAGTTACAGAGACCTGATGACAGGTGTCCTTTAAATGACTGCATTCACTATCCCTGTTGAGCTCCACTGTTCAGAGAAGAGTGGTGAGCACCTTTGTGTACTTCTTACACATGAGGGATGGGTGAAAGACCTTCTGGAGGAGGAGCTGATAGAAGCCTCAGTGTGTTATATTGTATATTTCTGTATATTGTATGCACCCTAGGGTTTAAGCTGTCCCTGGACGTAAGTGTGTCAGTTGAAATAAAAAGGGCTTTCGGAGGAGTTAGCTGTCTGACTTCTGTACTCAACTCTCCATGGCTTAATAAAACCAGTTTAGTTACTATGACAGGTTCCCTTTTAAGAAACTGAAGGCAGGTTGTGTGGACAATGCCCATGCAGATGGATTACTAGTTTTTTTGTAGCTGTAATAGATGCAAGACATGCCTTGAGAAAATAACATGCATGTGCCAAGAAAAGCATGAGTGTGGCTCGCTAACATCAAAGGGACTCTGTCACCAGGTTTGCTCCCTAATGTAGGATATAAAAGTTATTCATAGAATTCCCTTTTTTATGTGAAATCTCCTCCTTTTACCAGAGATGAGTGAAGTTTAGAGGCTAAATGACTGTCATTTAAGATACCCCTGTCCTTGGTTCTATAGTACGTAGAAACATGCTTTAAGAGTAAAATTAACAGTTTAGTGATTCATGTGGGATATCAACATTATGACTTTATTTTAAAAAAGTATCGAGTGGGCTCACAAGCTGAGACCTTTGCATACATAGTGGGTGTTTGCTGCATAATGCCCCCTGCAATCAGTACTTGCACAAGTTTGTTAACAGTTTAAGTACCACAATGAATGCAAGTTGAAGTCTTTTACAGATCCAATAATCATAAGTATTAGCTAATCACAACATTAGGTATCATCAGACCCAATCTATCAAAATATAAAATTGATTATGTCCCGCTCTGAACAACATAATAGAAAAAAGTCCAATGTCTGAATTTCCCCATTTTGTCATCCATAAAAAAATTTATAAAAAGTAATCAAAAGGTTGTATAGTCCCCAAAATTGTAGCATTGAAAAGGTCAGCTCGTCCTGCAAACCAAAAGTATGAAAAATGTTATTAGGGCATTTCATCCTTTTAAAAATAAAAAGCTATATAAATTGGGTACCCGAAGAATAAAGGAGTAGTGTTTGGACTGCACAGTGAAAGTTGTAGATATACTTTATATGAAAATGACTCAACTGTGGTTTATGCACTCCTTCTGCAGCCCCTGAACTTGACTCATCCAGGCAAAATATGACTCTTGAGATTGCACATAAAGAGGGAATTCCACAAAGGACATTTCATACCCTACCTAAAGGGGCTGGTAACTTAATGGGGTAAAACCTGGTGACAGAGTCCCTTTGATGAATACACACAAGAGTCATTGTATATTAAGCTCAAGGACTGAGCTTTTTAATACCAAACTCCATCTCATAGACTACAAGATCCAACTGAGTCAATATTGATTGCTTATTGACTTATTGACTTTGAACACAAGTTTCCTTACATATGTCATTTTCTTCTAGCCATCAAACACACACTTACATGAGATGACCACTTGAATATAATCTTCTCAATTATTGATATATACCGTACTTTCCGGGCCATAAGGCGCACCGGAATATAAGGCGCATTAGTCCGATGCGCCTTATATATGTAATAATTCCATATATAAGGCGCATCGGACTATAAGGCGCAGGGTCGGGGGCGTGGCGGAGGTCCGGGGGCAGAGCGGAGACGAGACCCGACGGGACGCGACGGGACGCGACGCGGAGAAGAGACGCGGCGACGCGGGGAAGGTGAGCGGGGAAGGTGAGGGGGAGGTGGAGGAGGGCAGCGGACCATACTTACATAGGTCCCCGCTACCGGAGACAGCAGATCTCCAGCGGGAACTGCAGACCACGCGGCAGAAGTTGTTCGTGCCGCGTGGTCTGCAGTTCCCGCTGGAGATCTGCTGTCTCCGGTCTCCGGTAGCGGGGACCTATGTAAGTATGGTCCGCTGCCCAGCGCCATACATAGGGTGCACCGGACTATAAGGCGCACTTTGGATTTCCAAGGAAATCCAAGGCTTTTAAGTGCGTCTTATAGTCCGGAAAATACGGTATGTATTTAAATAGCACCTTCTTTTGATATATTGTACAGTGTGGTCTCTATCTGTCACAAGATCATTCTTTATCTGTCACTGCTAAAAGCGAAGATGTGCAAAACACCACAAAGCACAGCAGAGAACAAAAGCAGGAGGTATCAAAACAGCACAAGCTGTGTATTCTGTATTATGAAGTCATCTCATTCTCTGCCAAATACACACAGCCTTATCCTGACCTGCAGCACTTTATATCGGACCATTTGCTGTGCTTTATGTTATGCGATTTGGTGTATATGTATTTATATATTCAGATTTACCATTAATATGCAGCATGTTAAAGCCATTAGCATTCAACATTACACTGTCAGTTTCTTACAACCAGATAACCAGCATAAGGTATCTATATCAACGTTGAACATACACGTTCAAAACCGCAATTTTAATCAAACTTACTCAAAAATTAATCACAACCACCAAGAAATGAGTGTTTGCAGTCCAAATAAGTAATTAAAATACTCTACTTTATTCCAAATATGTAATAAAAGCAATAATTAATACAAATAGACATGCATTTGATGTGTTCCGCATAATCAGCAATTGCCATCCCATTTCAACCCACAAGAAGCTGTTTGTTCAGTTTATGAATATCTATGTATATTGATGTGTACTCCTGTGACATAATGCATGAACAAACAGCTTCCTATTGGTGGATATGGGTGGCAAAATGTATGATTATTTGTATTATATATTTAATTATAGCATATTACTACTTATTGGGACAGCAAACTCTCATTTCTTGTTGGTTGTGACTGTCAGTTTCTACTAGAATATTCTACAGCATTTTCTCTTCATTTCTTAATTTCCATCCAAAATGCTTTGGATAGTTGGCAAGTGCGAAGTAAATAGTTTTGTACATTTTAAAAAGTTACATGTGACAAAGAAAAGTTTTTGCAGAGCCGCCAATTCCTGTTTTTTTTGTCCTTTTACTTTTTTAGTGGACTGTCCTTTATAGATAGTGCATATCCAACGCTTTAAAACATGTTTGGCAAAAACCCTTGCATATATCAGTCCCTAGAAGCTACCAAAGCATCATTCTGATATATTGTGTGCCAGAGACTTTGCATTACAAGCTGGACAAAGTCTTTGGAAAGATCAGATGGGCTTCCAGAGGAGCGGGGATTATAAAGAAGCATTCCTAAAACAGCAGATGCAGCTGAGTTGCTTAGTAACAGGGTGTTGGTGCACTTTATATAGTTCACAAATTTTAAATCTGACATTTATTTTGGGCATTTAAATCCACCCGTTACTAACATCCAAACATTTATTTCATCATTTGTAGCTTTTATCTACATCATTGCCCTAGTGAATAGTAATATTTTATGTTACAGTGGAGGGCAATATTACTTAAATTACACGGCATAAACCAAAAAAATGATGCCATGAACTGTTTCTCAGCTTGGATAATGACCAAAATGGCCTATATTCCAAACAGCTCCTGCCTGGATTGTGGTTGGAAAATAGAAATGTGGCTTCTCCCATTGATTTTAATTGGAGAGTGATTTTACCAGGGTTCTTAATAATCGATCAAGTACAGTTGTGCATGGTGTGCTAGCAAATGATGTTCCCCCTGCCTTCCTCCACACGCCACTTCTATCTGGAGGCTCTGGGCCTCCTGATAAATTCAGTGGCCAGTGTGCAACAGGGCAGTTGGATGCCAGTTCCTGGCGCAGGCTGTTTATGCACAGATGTGGTGCAAGAATCATTATATCACACAAATCTGATTACTCTCTGAACCGTACACGAACCGTACACCTCTGTCTACTGTAAATAAACAATGAAGCTTTCTATAGCAGGACAGCAAGCAGAGATCTAAAAAAGTGGGGATTTGATACAGTACAATAACATTCATTTGCTGAAATGGGAATACCCTTTATCATTTGTTCCTACCATATCATATTGTCTTATCAGCACTTTTAGGTATTACAGAAAGTCAAATTGCACAATGTAACAATAATTTTCCAGGTATGGAGAAGCTCAAAATTATCATTATTACCTACTCTGAAACCCCCCTTCCTTCTAATGTGATATAAGAGATATAATTGTTTCCTAAATCCATATCTGGTTACATTTAAAGAAGAAGTGAAAGATAGTGGGCATATACTGGAGTATACTTCATATTCCCAAACCGCCCTCACCAAGCAACTGAAGTACAATGCATTAATGTATCATAGAGCAGACTTGTTCTTTCATAGAAGAGATGATCTTTTATTCCTGGAAAAGAAAACAGTATCAAACTGGGAGAATAAAAGGTCTGGCATGCCAAAATAGGTAATATTTCCAATGCTTAACCACGTTCACAGAGGCTAGTAGCAGATGCAAGTATGCCCTGGAGCAATTTATACAAGTGCAACCTCTAGTGAAACCGTTCACATATATTATTCCACTTCTACAGTGAATACATTTCTTACATTCAGCATTGCAAGCTACAGTTCAAAGATCACACATTATAAATGGAAATAAAACAATTCACTTAGAATACATTCAAAGCTGCATTTTATGAAAGCAGAAAATGTTATTATTGGGAAAAAAGTTTATTTTCTGGACCTTCTAAGAAAATTAGAAAATTTACTGTATTCTATCTATCTATTACCATTTATCTAAATTATTTCCTGAATTTGGGTAAAAGGTTTTTCTAAAACTTGGAAAACAGTGCAAGTAGTGCTACCGCTCTAATTTATATTTAATATAATCATACATATGCCAAACACTGTGGCCCACATTTATTAAAGCGTTTGTGCCAGTTTTCTGTCTGACTTGGCATTGAATAGAACGTGCAAACTGTTTGCGTGTGTATGTATAAAGTGTCTGCACCAGATTTGTGTCGCGGCTGCACTGTGTGCGACAAGAAATTAAAGTGCACCAGTCGGACCATGTGCTTAGTCTGACCATGCGCCACAATTCTGTTTGACGTGCACCACAATTGTGTCTGCGCCATTATTCTGCACCATGAACAAAGTGGACCAAAAATAAAAAGGTGCACTCTTTCAGAGCATTGCAGCGTGCACCAGATTTGATGAATCTGGTGCACTCTGCACACTCCACAGGCAAAAGGCAAACTGCAAATAGTACACATTGCTCTTTTTTTTAAGTTTAAAAAAGTGACTTTGCTTATAATTTTAAATGCAAAATGCAACATTTGTGAAGTAAATGAAATCTGTCCTTGCCACCAAGATAACTATAATCTATAGATTGTAGGCTGATGCCAGTAGGGCCCTCATTCCTTTTGTCTTATTGTCTTAATACTCCGTGATGCCTTATTTTGTTTGTATATGCACCTAGTGATCAATAATGATCTGCAGAATATGTTGGCCTACATAAATAAAGATGAACCCAAACCCAAACATAATAAGAACCCCCATTTTTAAAGGTAATGCCTGTGATCGGTTCTGGCAACGTTTGGGGGCATTACAGGCGGTCCCCTACTTAAGGACACCCGACTTACAGACAACCCATAGTTACATACAGACCCCTCTGACCTCTGGTGAAGCTTTCTGGATCCTTTACTATAGTCCCAGGTTGCAATAATCTGCTGTAAAGTGTCTGTAATGATGTTTTATTGATAATCCTTGGTCCCATTACAGCAAAAAATGTTTAAACTCCAATTGTCACTGGGGCCAAAATTTTTTTTTGTCTGGATCTACAATTATAAAATATACAGTTTCGACTTACATACAAATTCAACTTAAGAACAAACCTCCGGACCCTATCTTGTACGTAACCCGGGGACTACCTGTAATTCTTTAAATGCTGCTGGCAAATTTGCCAGTAGAATTTAAATCATTGGTGCATGAGCGTGCTGGCACTGGCATGATGGGTGTAGCATATTGGGGAGGACCAACGCTCCCTGATGATGACCCTTCCAAAAATGGCTGCGAGCTTCATAGATTTAAAGAGTGAACAGCCACGATCAGTGACAGCACCTATCGCAGATTTTTAAAATTTGGCTATGACCGAAACCAAATTTTAATTTTAATTCCTCTCATTACTTATTATAATAATTATTATAGACTAACTAAATAGCTCATTGATCTAATTTCAGACAATATTCTAGCTATGCCCTCAGTTTTCTGGGGCAGTGAAGGTAATTAGTTATAGTTTTCCCCATCATGGGACCTAAACAAGCAATCCGAGGCCTACAGTGGAATTTGCTGGATGAGCTATGATTTATACCAGTCTCTTGACCATGATAACAAGGCTTTACAGAGAACCTTTATTTGTAGATGAGGTCTTGTTTATTTGTTCAGAACCACTTATTGTCTACCTATTAACTCTTAATATTTTTTTTTCTGTGCTGGGGTGACATTTTTTACCTTAAAGTTGCCTACTTTCTTAATGATCGATCCTACTCATCTTCACATCAACAAACATATGCCCTGAGAAGACTGTTTTTTAACCTGCTTATCTAACTTTGCAAAATAACAGTGTTAACTTTAAGAAATCAATCTATCGTCTTCCTGCAGATTCTGAAATGCCAAGTGCACATCACCAGCATGTTAGAACTGTGTCAGTTCAGAAAACAACTACTGCTGATTACACAAACCTCTGAGTGCCTTCATGTAAAAATAACCTTCTGAAGCTTGCCATGTGAAAAGGAAACATGGCACCAGAGATTGCAGTAATATCTGTCACTTTCATTGGCTCTAATGCCATTTCTTCATTAGATTATTCTATAAATTGCTCAAAAAAGTAGTGGTTTAAAAAAAAAATAAAATATGTGTAAATATATTCCAAATCCTCTCATGAGTATAAATCAGTGTTCTATCATTTCATACTGTAGAGCTGGTTTTTAGTGGCACTCATGTTGATGCCTCTTTACAGAAATACAACTTGATGGCAGTGTCATCCAATGCTTAAACTAGATTGAACCAGTCACTAGGAATTTTTAGCCGTTTAACTGGGTTTTTTGGTGCACACGATTGGATTTTGGCGCAAGAGCACTGATTTTCATGCGACACAAATCAGGGCCTGTGGCCGTCGGACAACTCGACTGATTTGGTCAAACCGTGGAATTTAAAAATCAAATTGTGTCACAAGAGCAGCACTCACATACACCGGGAAAGAGATGTGAACTACGGCGGACCTGAGCGGTGAAGCGACACATTCAAGAAAATTAGGCGCATGCTGTAAGTGAATCGCGGCAGACCCGAATCCTCATCGGACATTCCGGATTGGAGGACACAATGGGACGGGTAAGTAAATGTGCCCCTATATGTCGTATTATCCCAAACATTTGTGTAAATAAATACTTTTTCTTTTAATAACATCAGAAAATAAGCATCCTGCAGCATTCTTAATCCCTGTACAGATGTCAGACTTTCTCACATTTTCTTTCGTACATCACTAGTCATTACTAGAAACAAAAGCCATGCATACAGTTTAAGCTGCTGAGTCTTGGTGCTTATGATTATGTCTAGGGGATGGAGCTGTTCATTGCAAGTATAAATCATACAAATATTACATTTCCCTTTTAGAAAGTTATGGTATTATATGTATTGTTGCTTGCCTGCCTAGAGCACTTGTATTACAAATGTAATGTGTTTACGTGAAGCACACATTAGTATTGTTTTACTGATTAAAACAATGTATCTGGGTACAAACGTGAACCAAATTCCTTGGGGTTCTCTGTTTTCAGTAAGTGATGAAAGGAGACATTGACCTCTGTGTAAGTTTAATTGGCAGACAATATCCAGAGAAATTCTCTTGGAGTCTTATTTCATTCTGTATGTTGCCACAAATTAAAGTAAAACTGTGGCCATTTAACCCACAACAGCACCTAATATTCAAAGTGGAAAATAGAAAGGTTATTTTGATAAAAGAACTTAGTGCCATGTAAATTTTGTACGAACATACATGCAATATCCTCCATTTGAATAGCTTATTTGATAGCTTAAACTATGCTGTTAACCTCCCAGGAAAATCAGTATTAATATCAATATTTTCACTTTTTGAAAACACCTACTATGCCCGAAGATGGAAACTCTTGCTGTTATTATCCTTCTAACTAGGTGACAACTAAAAGTTATTATATGGGTGGGCAGGAAGAGATGGAAAATGATTTACCCCAAGTCTACTCTTCCTTAAAGGACATCTAGTATCAGATTACATGATGGTAGGTGACTATAACTTACCCCCCCCCCCCATCCCATCCCTGTGTGTCCCAAGCTTCATTTTTTCTATCTTTGCATGGCCACATTTCTGTAAAAAAGGTCCTTTAAAGGGGTTATCCAGGAATTAGCATTTTTAAATATATGGCTGTGGGAGTCTTGAAAATTAAACTTAAAATCTCTCTTTCTGCTGGTAGTCTACGCTGTTCTGTCCATTACGGCTTGTGTTTATACACAGATGATTAACTAATATATAATATTAATCACTTCTACTTTAAATTAATTAAAAATTGTGTTTTCATATTGATGAATACAATAACTGTTGGATACATTTTTTGTAAACTGAATATTCTCTTGGTTTATGCTGTTTTCTGCAGAAAGGAAGTCAATTCAGAAGTAAATGCAGAACATCTTCACATTTGTATATATTTTTGTACAAATTGATGCAGTACTAGTCTTAAACCTTAAGATTTTAGCAGGTTCTATCTCTAAATCTTGGTTCTCTCAGAGCTAGTAGATAGAGAGTAGCTTCTACAATTTGCCCCATATATATCACACAGAAAGCAAATGAGGAAATAAACACAAAGGGGCACATGTACTAAGAACAGTGCAGTCTGTACTATGTGCAATTTGACTGTGTAGTGCAGTGTCCACCAGATTCATTTGTCTCACATGTGACATTGTGTCTCACATTCTGCATGAATCTGGCATCCGACAGAGAGCACCATTTTCTTCTGGTGCAACTTTAACATGGAGTGTGTGACACATTTATGTTGGAATTTGCATGATTAATGTTGTGCACGGTCTGACTACGCACCGGAATGTCAATTTCAGTGAAGAAATTTGTGTCGGATCGGGTATAGTGCAGTGTGCTCCAAAAATGTGCCAAAAAATGTGTCTCAGACACTTCTTAAATACCTGTGCAAGCAGTTTGCACTGAAAAGAACATGTAAAGTCTGACAGAAAACTGACTGATCTTTACCCCTGAGGAAGTCTCCATTGAGAGATGAAACGCGTGGGAAGCCCTCCACCTCCTGATCTTTGCACCAACCCGCTTTTCTGACGCCGTACCATGTTGTCAGGCTCAAAGCCAGATAACTTGTAATGTATACTGGGGATTTGCCTCGCACCTTTTCTACCATTCTTTTGGGGACCAATTGATCCAGGCGCCAGTTTACTAGCTCAGTATTTTTATGACAGCTGGTCATTTGCACTTGCACTTTGAATCTGTTTACATCGCAATTGGGTTGGTCTTGGTTTACGTTACCTATTCAGGAGGGGTTTGTTATTGTACCTATCAGAGTACTATTAACACGACATTATATTGCATGTACTTTGGTACTATTTTTAATGGTTTTTATGGTATTGTGTGTGTATTGGTTGTGTGTTCTAATAAAAATGTTTTTGTAACTATTCTATAGTGGCACACCACTTTGCTTTTGGTTCTATGGATCTTCCTTAGTGTGTCGTTCATACCTTACATTGGTGTATATTGTTGTTGTGCAGGGTTCCATATTCTTGATTGTGTCTGACAGAAAACTGGCGCAAAGCCTTTAGTAAATGTGGGCCACTGTCTATTAATTTCTATATTCATAAGACTATTTTAAAAAGAAAATTTGTTTCCTTTGGAAATAAGAAATTTGTGTTTCTTGCTTAACTTATCGGACTAGTAGTAGACAGTAGTCTATCAACTTGTGTCTAATGGTTTTGGAGGTGATTTATTCCAGTTTTGTTTATAATCTTTGCCATGTTTCAAGTTGGAAATTGAGTTATAGCGCTGCCACCTTACAATGCCATGGTGCCATGGGCAGTTTTGCCCTTTTGAAACCTTTTTCCCGAAATTCCCAGGGGAGTCCCTCTTATGACCTTTTTTATCTTTTAACTTGTGAAAAAGAAAACACTATAGAAAAGCTTAAAAAGAGCAAGAAGATAATTTTCCCCAGGAAATCGGCCTCATAACTGGCATACAGGTAATGTTTAAGTTTCTCATTTACCAATGGATACAGACCCAGGAAGCTATTCTTTGCGAATAATACACTGAATGAAGCCCATTTTTGTGTATAAAATCCTTTTATTATGGCCCCGTAAAGTAATTCTACAGCATAATAACGGTACTGTATCATCTATTAAATGCTGGAACTTTTGAGATGTCTGCCTGGGTTAAAGTCCCATTATTCATGTGTGGAAAGATTTGCGTACTTATTATGCATTGATTTATCACACGGTATACATGTAAATCAGAGAGAAGAGGTTGCTACTATTAACCAAATATTTTCTTATTTAATGTAACAGTCATTATCCTACTTCAAAATCCTGTCCTATCAAGTATATAAAACATGAAAAAGTAAGTCAGCCTATTTTTTTTACATAATTATGGCCATTTACCAAGCACAGATTAAACACATTGGAGAACATTGTATGCATGTCAAATACAATTTTCATAATTACTCCTGAAATATGACAATGAGGCTTTTTGCTAGTATTCCCACATTCAGTACAATATCAATGCCATATGTGGCATTACTAAAGCACAATAGACAGTTGTAATTAGGTCATGCAGGTGCAATTATTGGCAATAATTATCTTGTATTGGATACAGGTAACCCTGTATATATTATACACTTTGACTCAAAGTCTTTACGTGCAAACTTTGATGGTTGGTAGCATACCAATTTCAGTAACGGTGATGGCACATTAATTTAAACTTGCATTGCGCCACAATTTGCTTCTTAAGCGATTTGCAATCTCTTACGGTGCACATTCTGCCCGAATGTCTGAAAATCCAGGATGTTTTATGCATTTCTATATTAGATCTGAGGAATAAAGGAATGGCCATATTAAGAAATACTTTGAACAGGTTAACTGTGAATAATTTAATTTTCAGAAGGGTAAATAACTGATTTTATGGGTTTTATTTACTAAGCTGTCTTATTATATTATGCTCTGCACATCTTATATAGTAGATAAGCAAAGCAGGTTTCAATAACATACACTATTCTGTTCTTAAGATATTTTGTATATGAAGAATAAATTGACTGACATGTGCTCTGTGACAAGGCAATGAATGTGGCACAATGTGGTCAATGTGGTCTATTAAAACTAACCATATGGTTAATATGGTACAGAGAGACATCATTTTCTTAATTTTCCATCAATGTCACTGTATGAAGGTTTGTCTTTTGCGGATCAAGTTTTAATTGCCATTTTAAGGTTCATAGATCTTACTGATTAACTTCATAGATCTTACTGATTAACTTTTAGTTAATATATGTCACACTTTTTTACTCTACAAATTTTTTATCATGTGTCATAAGTTTTATTCTGGGTGTTGGGAGGATTACAGCAACACCAGTACCACTATTGTTCTCAGTACCCGGGTTACTCAAAAGTTCATTAGGTTTGCTCTTAAGCTTAATTTGTGTCTAAGTCGGAACAGCTTAACTTTAGAATTGTAGCTCCATACTAAAAATTTTTTTGCCCCAGCTACAATTAGATTTTCTAAATTTTTTTGTACGTAAGTTCGGTCTACTCAAATCGGAGACCGTTTCTATGTCATGTGATGTTAAATGTCTCCAATTTAAGTAAAAGTACCCAACTAGTAGCCAAAGCGGCAAGGCCCTATATAGGGTTGCCCTTGCTCTATAGTAAAAAAAATGGCAGAGATTTCTGAAAGTGTCAGTGACTAGACCAGTGCATACTACATTGTCGTATTCTGCACTAGATATGTGGATATCTGGATGATTAATTACAGCAACAAAAGACTCAAGAGGGAAATCCAATGCAAACAAATAATACTAAAATATCAAAATAGCTAAATTTATTGAAATTGTTATTAAAAATATACCTAATAACATAAACTAAGAGTTTGGCCATACCAAAAGAAAGCCAGACAGAAGGCTCTTTCCACAATGTAATAACAAACAAGCTAGATGGCAAGCTACATAACATGTTACAGCACAAAAGTGTGCAAATTATGCATGTAATAATGAATAACTGAATGTGGCAAACGGACTCTCTATCGTCACAATTTAAAGGGGTATTCCCATTTCAGCTAATTCATGTTATTGTTTGTATGGTGAAAAATTATACCATTTTCCAATATACTTTCTACATCAATTCCTCAGGGTTTTCTAGATCTCTGCTTGTTTTCATTCTATAGGAAACGTCATTGTTTACTTCCAGTGGACAGAAATGGTCACACAGATGCACAGCTCGTTATATCACAGAAAGTATCAGATGTGTGTTTATAACGAGCGGTGCACCTGGGCGACCATGGTCAGGTTTCTGTCCACTGCAAGTAAACAATGAAGCTTTCTGTGGAATAACAACAAGCAGATATCTAGAAAACCCAGAGGAATTGATATAAAAAGTATATTGCAAAATTGAATAACATTTCATTATTCAAACAATAACATTTATTTACCTAAATGGGAATACCCCTTTAATGCCCCCAATGATTGACACAGTATCCAACATTTAGGGGCACATTTTCTCAGGGCTGTGTGGCAGTTTTCTGTTGGACGTTCTTTCTAATGCAAACTACTTGCACAGATATTTAGGAAGTGTCTGCGCCACATTTGTGTCACACGCAATCGTTTTGTGGCATGGCTACAATGGACATCATGCGTCACAAATTGAGGGGTGTTACGGAGCTCAGTCAGACCGTGCGACAGATTTAACATGCAAAGTCCGACAGAATTGTGTTGCTCGCCCCATGTAAAAGGTGCACCAAAAAGTGGGTGCAGGGAGCGCTAGATTAATGAAGAATGTACTCCAGAAAACCTGATTCTGGCGCAATCTGCACACTACACAGGCACACTGCATTTAGGGCAGATTGCACGTTGTTAGTAAATGTGCCCCATAATATTTCACTGAAATTGAAAGTAGAGCTATTACATATCATAAAGCTGCTTGCACAATGTACTGGAAGGCATATACCACCAGGTGCCAAACCCAATGCGTTTTAAGACACAGCTCTTTCTCAACGGGTCGCCTTAGTGATACATTATACACATTGCATATTGTGTCAATCACTGGGGGTATTATAATGTGACAATATAAAATCTGCTAACATTTAGTTATTCACTATTACATGCATTATTTTCACAATATTGTGATGTAACCCTCTGCATGTTATGTTACATTGTAGAGTGGGCCTCCAGTTGAGAGGCCTCACATTTATGTATTTATTTTTGGTCCAACATTAGACATAACTCTATTTATCAATAAGGCTGCTCATTGTAGGTTTTTTTTTAATGTATCTGGACTAGTTCATGACTGTGGAGTCTACTATAGACCAGCTATTAGTTGATCTAGTTTCTGATTGAATTTTCTGACCCATGAAATGAATTTCCTGGCACACCAACTTAGCAACGCCCCCTTTCGAGATACCACGCCCCTTTTTGGACTAGCCAGAAAACTGCCTGAAAAGGGTCTACAACAATTAATAAATGTGACACCAGCCATTTCAGATGCAAATGACTCCAGAATTCATCATAAACAGATTGATAAATTTCCCCCAGAGAATCTATCCATTCCATGAATAACTTGTTCATTTCAATGTGGCATTTTTATATTCTTCGCACTGGATTAATACTTTTTATTAACCACTCTGCTACATGAATTATACTTACATAAAAAGGATTAGCGTTAAGTTAAGATTCAAGATAGAGTCAATGATGGGATTATCCACTATTATTTTTAAATATTCATCTTTAAGTCAATTTTTTTTTAACATGAACTGTATTTTTTATGAGACTGGAACTATAATACCCTTACATTTATGCTGATACTATGATTTTTGACATGTGTATGCATTTGGTGATCCAAAGCACTCCAATAAGCCACCATCAGGTGGACATTGTCTGTAGAATTAAATATGGTAAAAGTGCAATCTTTGTATAAAAAAAGCATTTTGCAGTAAAACAGCTGCATTTTAAGTAGCAGTTTCGTCAGATACCCAAAGGCTTTGATACAACTGCTTATTCAGTTTTGTATAAGGCAGATGGAACTCTTATAGAGCTGTAAAGAGTGCCTCAAACAATTTGGGATACATTGCCATTTCTATGCACAGGCAGTTATTCACTTTTTGAAAAAAAATGTGCAATAAATTCAAAAACATATTTGAATTGCTAGCTTCCAAAATTAAAATCATTTTAATAGTTTTTATTGTGTGTAATTTTCCTCAACAACGGCATGGGAAATGAAAAGCACAATACCAATACAAAAGAAGCTACTTGACTATAATAACTAATTTGGTGCATTGGGCTAATTATTAAAGATTGATTCTTTTTTTCTTGCTGGAAACTGTGTACTTTCATTCTGCCAAGTGTTCATATTCAAATGTATGTTTGGATGTTGGAGAGCAGCCATTTCTTTGTATGAAGGGATGTTATGCCTGTTTTTGAGTTGGGAAAAGTTTGTTTAGAATGTAATCTGTCCAAATTGCTACGATTACGAGGACAATTAACCGTAGTCCCTAGCAGATTTAAAACCAATAATGTAAAAGGGTGATCATTATGCAGGGAAAGGAAAATACAGGGCCAGAAACAAAATCTCTGTAAATGTGTGTTTAATAAGACAAAAAAGCTTGGTAACATTTTGTTTTACACTACAGGTAAATAAAACCATCATCTCACAGTATTATTATATGGTGTGCAATATATTTAAATATGTATGTTCTAATTTGAGTAATTATATAATAATTTTTATTTTTCTCTTATTTTTGTATATATTTTCTGTATGTAGCATGCATATGTAGTATTAGTAGTTACTATATGTACTCCAGTAGCCAGTAAAGAAATGAAAGCGAGAAATTACATAGTTATATAATAATAATAGATGTACACAATATAAAATATGTGTACAGTGCAATCCTAAAAACAACAATAAAGCAGCTTTACTTTGTACGTGGTACATCCATGCAGTTGCAGTATACTGTAGAATACAGTATATTTTATTTTAAAGGAAATCTACCATCAAAATCAAGCATTGATGAGCCAGGGAAACTTACACATAGATCCAGGCACTGTGTCTGTGGTAATCCTTTTATATTTGCTATCCGTGACTTCAAAATTTCAAAATTTTGCTAATGAGTCTGAAAGGCTACTGGAGCAGTTCTTAGAGTCCCTCCTTGCTTCAGATTCACAGGCTGTTACACTGTCTCACATTGTCCCTGCTCCTGCTTGGCACTTCCCCCTCCCTTTGCCGGATGTAATTCCACTGCATCACAGGAAGTTTCAGCACATAGTGCTTCTTGCACACTGTAACAGTCTGTGATTGATTTGAAAATCACCCTATTAGTGTATTTATTTAGGCCTATGCTTATGTTTTGAGAAACGGTTCTGTTTATAACCTGCCTATTGTTTGGATACATTTAGCCCATCTAGCTTTTCTGCAAAGGAAGTAAAGGGTTCACAGTTCTTAATTATTTAAGTTGTAAAAAGTTAATTTTTTTGGCATACACTTGCCTGTAGAAGCTCTTGGAAATGTTGCAGAATATGTTCCTTTTTCAGTGATATAGATACATATTCTACATATATGTGGTTGTCTTCTATGTCAAGGGGGGTTTCAGGATAGTACTGTATATTCCACAAATGTGTAATTAGTGTTTCATTGCTGACCTCGACCATGACAAGAACAGCAGTATCATGTCCACCATTGAATATACCTTAATGTTTTTGTTGGAGTAACCCTTTAAGTATCAAAAAAAGGTAACCAGTAGGGGAGTTACTTGATGAGGTGCAATAATTGTGTTCATACCCAAGTCCTGGGAACTTAGGGTGCTCATAGATGTCTCTTCCCCCATGACAGACTAATCCTATCACTGATACATTATACTTAAGAAACCATATACAGATCTTGTATTAGAGCCCAGCAACTTTGAGGTTATATTGTTAATTTACTGTGTTTAACTAAAGCCTGCAATTAAATGCCGATCCAAACCTTCTCCTCTTGACCAATTTGTTAGGTTACATTTACTTGTGTAAATGTTTCTTGGTGGTTAAAACCATAAAAATGTAAATACAGACCAAGGTATTAATTAGCTTTAACAGTCACGAATCTGGTCTCACTGTCTCTTTAGCTATATGCACTCAGAATATGAATCAAGTGACTGGATTGCCAATAACCAATACTTTCTAACAAGAATAAATTAAGAACTGTGTCAGCTGTTATTCATTTTCTCCTAAGTGTAATATTAAAATAGGTCTCCTCCCTCAAGTGTTAGTACTGGCACTCTATTTATCAATGTGTAAGAATAAATTGTAAAGTCATTTTTTCCCACAAAGTACTGTATGTTCTTAAGGCACAAGAAATCAACTAAAAATGTTTTTAGAAACATAAATTGGGTTCAGCTTAAATTATAGAAGACAGGCTGTTTTGGTCTTTACTGTTTTTTAATATTTAATTAATTCCTTGGCATTGCGATAAGAATGGAACTTCATCAGGTAGAGCGTGATTAATGTTCTGAGCTCCATAATGAGGAACACTGCAATCTGCACAAGTCAGCAAAAACGTCTTCATGTTATTACTGTATGACTGTTGATCATATGTTATGAGAACATTTCTCACATCCTGAATATAAATATGACACGGTTTATAGAGTGACATGCTAGACCATAGTGAGTTGTGGTTTTAGTGAAAGAAACCATATTCATTACATGAACATTTTTGCTATGTCTGCCAAAACATTCTTTGGGTGCCATCAAAACTGCAGTAAATATATCTACTGTGAATTTTCATTTAGTATTCTTAGCTATAAATCCACAGATGGTAATATATTGGTTTTATTTAAATGATTTAAAATTACCTTTCAAATAATGAATGATATATGGCTAGAGGAGGTAGGGCAAGTTTGCGTTTTAGCTTGGTACGATTTTAGGTGTAGTTGGGACTTAAAGGACTTTAAGACTACAGTTTAATATCAAACCTCATGTTTCTCTTTGGTAAAAATAGATTAAATAGGCTTTCTGGATTAAAACTTGGGTTGCTTTTTTCAATTGTTGGCGTCATAATCATTTCTTCATTGTAAAAATTACCTGCTTATTTGTCGTATTTTCTATGTTAGTTCTTTTTCCTTTTTTTAAAAAATGTTTTTACATTTTTTATTATTTATAGTTAATAATTTTAAGTCTGGGTGGGCGGTGCTTAGATGGCACTTTCAATAGTTTTACTAACTGGCACAGTTGCACTGAATTCATTTAATGAGAAATTGAAGTCATTAATCAAAACTGGCCTTTTTACTGACCCTTATCTGTTTTATTGTCTATAGTAAAAAAGATAAAAAAAAGAAGAAAGTTTCCTTTTAAAAAAAAAAAAAGGAATATTCTCTTTCTCAAGAAATGCATACATAAATGTACAGGCAGTCCCCTACTTAAGAACACCTGACTTACAGACGACCCCTAGTTACAAACATTTTGGTAATTTACTGTACTTTAGTCCTTGGCTACAATAATCAACTGTAACAGTTATAAATGATGTCTCCAATGAAGCTTTAGTGTTAATCCTGGTTCTTATGACAACCCAACATTTATAAATACAATTGTGACAGACAGCCAAAAAATTTTGAGTGGCTTTACAATTATAAAGTATACAGTTCCGTCTTACATACAAATTCAACTTAAGAACAAACCTACAGACGCTACCTGGTATGTGACCCGGGGACTGCCTGTATATCCAAATAAAATAATGAACATCTTAGGTACCTGGTGTCTCAAAATGTTTGATCTAATAAACCCCATTATGAATTAAAAAATGTCCAAATCAATACTTTTTTTTTGCAGTACTCAAACATCCTACACAGGGAACGCTGTAAAAATAAAGCCCACTAGTAGATGTCACAAATGTATTTTTATATAATTCTATCATATTTGAAATTTCTTTCCAGTACTTTACACAGAAATGTAAATTAGTGAGTAACTACAATTTTTCCCACAAAAAAAAAAACAATTCCACATGTAGCTCTGTAAACCAAAAAATAAAAAGACATGGCTTTGGAGAAGCAGCAAGTGAAGAAACGTAAATGCAAATTCAGACCAGCAGCCTCGTTCTGAAGGGGTTAATAGATATTGACAACACCTGCTGGGTGCATATGAAAGCACACTGAAATTGTAAGTAGCTTAAATATTAGTTTAATTGCTCAAAAATGTAAATTGTTGCTTGATGTTTTTGTAAGTTTTTATCTTCTTTAGTTCTGTTGAAAAAAAAGATGTGTTCATGTTTTTGAAACTCAACTTTTATCAAAAGTGCTAAATTCAATTATGCTTATCAGCTTTCAGCTATTTTTATCATTGAAATTATTATCACATTATACTGTATACTCTTTAGTAAGCCAATATAATAATATATAGCATACAACAGCTATTTATTATATTTCCAAAACTATCATACCATATTCCATACGTTCAGCCATTTAATTAAGTATAATTTATCACTTGAATAAATTACATACTTGGTTGCACTGACTTTTGGAGGATGTACCGTATTTTCCGGACTATAAGGCGCACTTAAAAGCCTTGGATTTCCTTGGAAATCCAAAGTGCGCCTTATAGTCCGGTGCGCCCTATATGAGGGCAGCGGACCCTACTTACATAGGTCCCCGCTCCCGGAGACAGCAGATCTCCAGCGGGAACTGCAGACCACGCGGCACGAACAACTTCTGCCGCGTGGTCTGCAGTTCCCGCTGGAGATCTGCTGTCTCCGGTAGCGGGGACCTATGTAAGTAGGGTCCGCTGCCATCCTCCACCTCCGCCTCACCTTCCCCACTCACCTTCCCCGCGTCGCCGCGTCTCTTCTCGGCGTCGCGTCCCGTCGGGTCTCCGCTCCGCCCCCGGACCTCCGCCACGCCCCCGACCCTGCGCCTTATAGTCCGATGCGCCTTATATATGGAATTATTACATATATAAGGCGCATCAGACTGTTGCGCCTTATATTCCGGTGCACCTAATGGCCCGGAAAATACGGTATGTATTTTAAGGGGGGAAATGTGAAAACACTATAGTGAAGCAATATGCTGCCACTTATTTATGTTCACCCATTCATGCATTACAGATTCATATTCTAAATGGGACTAATATCAGCATTAATCTCAACAGGCATTGAATCATTGTTATAATATCGGCCCTAGGACTATAGGAAGTGTTAAAGTCATTTAAACATATACTCAACTTAAAGAAGACATGCCACCAGATTTTGACAACCCTGACTAACAATGCCTCCCGATATCACCTAAAATTAGCTTGCAATGGGGCACTGTCCCTCAATTACAGATGTTTTTCTGATATGAAATTTAGCTTTTCTGACTCATGTCTAGTGACTGCGACTCTTCTCTCTCTCAGGCTGGCAGTGAACCATGCCCATTATTCTAACGAACAGCTCTGTGTCTCTTCAAATCACTGCTCTGCCTCCTTGTTCTTAGGGACTGTCTGCTAATATTCAACTACAGACATATCAAGCTCTATGTACAGATGGAAAATATTGTGTAAATTTTTTTACACAGTGCCTTGTGTTACATTCATGACACGTGACCAGAGTGATATCATTGCAGGTCCTTTAGCCTTCTAATAATAGCAAACTGTACACCATGAATGTGATTACATGAAATCACAGCAGCCTCCATGGAGGATGGAAAGTAGTCAAAGTCCATGGAGGCTGCTGTGACTTCATGTGTTCACATACATGCATGGGGTAAATTTTGCTATTGTTAAGAGGCTAAGGGACCTGAGATGATGTCACTCTGGTCACATGACATGAACTGTGACCAGTAAAAATGCATACGGCATGGGGAGGATTAGATGGGAAAGGACAGATGAGCAGGACACACCCTCTTTGATGCCAGGTAATATAAGATAAAATGTGATTTATGTGGATGCAAGCAATACAAGCTAAAATAAGTGTGTCAGTTAGTTAATAGGGCACTATAGCTACCTGTCACTGGCTGTATATGTGAAAATGTGGTGAGAGGTTTCCTTTAACATCCACTGCAAACAACCACAACCAAAACATTAAGTCTGCTATCCTGAATTCCACCGAACAGCATTATACTGTATTCTACCTACCTGCTTATGATGCAGATGTACAACAGTTTCCTAGCCATGTTATTATTACCGAAGCTAATGCTAAAATTCTATTTACATGCATAACTGTGTCATTGCCAATTTAGTACACAGCTTTGGCAATTGTTCAGTAACATTGCCTATGGTTGTCAAGGACATTAAAATATTTAGGTAGTAGAGTAGTAGTACAGTACCTTGTTGGTGGTACAGGTCCTGTACAGGTACAGGTCTAGGTATAAGATCTTTGGAGAGATCCTTGTACTGCCCGTTCAGGTATTTGTACATTGTAATGAGGTCTCCCCTCAGCCGTCTTTTTTTCTAAGATGAATAACCCCAAATTTTGTATTTTGTCATTGTATTTTAGTCCTCCTTTTCCCCTAATAATCTTAGTTGCTCTCCTCTGCACCGATTCCAGTTCTGCTATGTCCTCTTTATGTCCTTATCATGAGAATCTATTCCTCTCTTGATACATTCCATATATTAATATATATATTAATTCTAGAAGAAACCCTCAGCTTCAGGATATTATTAGATTACAGTTATCTGAGTCTTTGTTATTATAAAAAATGAAAATGTTAAAAAGGTGATTTTGTTAATATCCAGTGTATCAATCTCTATCTGTCTATTTTAAACTAAAAGACCCACACAAACATATTTCCTAGGTGTTTCAAAGCTAGTAAACCATTGCTTCAGAGCATTAGTATTATTACAATGTCAAAATGCATAGATTCTGAATTGCAAATAAATACACCTACAAGTCTTTGGATTCATACCAGAGTGACGGATGTATTGCATTAACAGCGTTATTACAGGTTACTATTTGCTGCCCCCTATAGATATGTCTTTTTTTACATTTTTAAATGCATAAATGAAAGGGAAAACATATTTTATTTGGTGGAAAGAAGTAATTGCAATCATTGTTGTTGTATATGATTTGATTTACTGTATATTAAAGTTTTTCTATTTAGACTGTATCTAAAGACAATGTTTCAGTTGTATATAAATGAGATTCTGTTTGTATTAACATGTACTGCATATATTGTACATTATTATTGTCATTTTTTTGTATTGATCAATTATGAGTAATTATTATTATGCTACTAAAATTATAGTTAGACATGATTGATTGCAGCAACATTTCCTTGGCTAAACATACCCCATAAATAAATGTTATTAAGTGAGTAATCAATTAATTGGAAATGGTTGTTTGAAAAGATTATTGAAAATGGTGAAGGCTGCATTTTTGCTTTAATAGAAAATTCAATACATTTTTTTTAAACTTGAAGGATTTGATAAACCCCATCAACAACAAGCAATACATCATGCTTTAGTGAACGTACTTGCAAACCTTATACTATATCCGTCATACTCAATCCATATTGACACATTGCAAGTTCCAATATTAGACAAATAAAAATAAGGAAACGCAAAAGCTTTAGTTATTTCCTTTCTCAATATTTTCCTAGATGTTTTCAGGACTTTCATGATTTAGCAATCTTCCTAGAGTAGCTAAAGAATTTCCCATGATAATAAAAAATGTCCCAAGAGTGGGAATAGTATATGACAACAACAAAAAATAATGCCTGCCTGTTAAATACACCTGCTTCTCTAGCAACACAGCTTTGCTGTTCAACAATGGAGATCATGTTCAACTATGGAGATCACTTGACCTCAGCAATGACATGCCCATCTATCGATATGCCTGCTGAAGCGGTTTATTGCATCAGTGAGGTCATATAGCTGCAGCCAATAAACAAACCCTGATGGGCACAAAGGCAGAACGTCAGGACTACAATATCATATGAATTGTGAGGTTTAGGAAAATTTTCTGATCTGGCAAATTTCAGTTTTGAGTTTTTTTTAACTCATCCATGGTTCTTTGGCAACTTATTCAATACAGTTGAATACATACATAATAGAAATGGTATCTAAACAACCTTGTTAAAATTTTCATTTCTGGTAGTTGGTAATCAAGAGAGCAAGGCAAGGAAAAATATACATAAACATAACATAAAGGTATGTTATTGACATAATTGATAGTTGATGACAGTATACACTGGTACTGAGCAAATTAATATATAGGGCCTTCTCAGTTGTATTGGATTTAATGCTGTAACACTGCCAACACCATATCTGTGGCAGCACCCCAAGCTGAGGAGGCACCCATGAGTATGTAAGGTCCATAAATATTTGGGCATTGACACACATTTTTTTGTGTATTTAGTGAACTGTATTCAAGTTATAGAATGGATGTGGGCATAAAGTCAAAAGTATAAGCCTCATTTGAGGGTATCCACATTAAAATTAAATGAACTGTTTCATGGAGTTTCAGCTCCTTAACACGTGCCACCTGTTTTAAAAGTCATTTAAATGAACTCAAAGGCTGTTTAATGGGCATGTGTGGGCAACTCCTTCATTATTGCATTCTCAACTAAGGCTTGGAGTGGATTCAAAGTGTGGTGCTTGCATTTGGAAGATTTTGCTGTGAAGAAAACATGTGGTCAAAGGAGCTCTCCATGCAGGTAAAACAAGCCATCCTTAAGCTGAGTAAACCCATCCAAGAAATTGCTGCAGTATTAGGTGTAGCAAATCTACAGTTGGTACATCCTGAGAAAGAAGGCACTGGTAAACTTATCAATGCAAAAAGACCTGGACACCCATGGAAGACAGCAGTAGTGGATGATCTGTCTTTGGACAGATGACACCAAGATCAACCTCTACTAGAGAGATGAAAAGAAAAAAGTTTAGTAAAGGTGTGGTAAAGCATACCACATCATCTGTAAAACATGGAGGAGGCAGTGTGATGGCTGGCACCGGATCACTAGTGTTTATTGATGAAGTGACACAGGACAGAAGCAACCAGATGAATTATGAGGTATTCAGAGACATACGGTATGCTCGAATCCATAAAACCCATGGACGATGACCCAAAACAATATTCTTGAATGGCCAAGTCAGTCGCCTAATCTCAACCGAATTCAGCGGCATTTCACTAGACAAAACTTCACATAGAAAGGCCACAAACAAACAGCAACTTAAACCTGCTGCAGGAAAGACCTGGCAGAGCAGTAAAAAGGAAGAAACACAGCAATGTCTGGTGATGTCCAAGGAATTTAAACCAAGTATTAACATTTTATTTACAATTATTTAATTTGTCCAATTACTTTTGAGCCTCTGAAATGAAAGAATTGTGTTCAAAAATGTTTTAGTGCCTCCCATCTTTAAGCAATCATTTGATTTGATGCTTTATGAAGCAAGCATACCTTGAGAATGCTGTAGACCTTGACAAAGACACTGCTGTGTCGAAACGCGTCGGTCTGTGACGCTAGCTGCATGTTCCTGATAATGTTTTTATCCCCTGGACAATAAAGGAATTTACTTTTCTATCTATCGCTGTGTGCTGGACTTGAAGCTACTTGCTCCAAAGATTTTATTGAGAATGCTGTAGTTACACTGATGCAGAAACATATCCTGTTTAATCCCTAAGCTGAGTGGTTTTTAAGGTGATATTGTGCTGACCTTCAGTAGTTGTGCATGCAGGCACAACACTGTCAAATTCGCATGGGGTACTGCCTAGTCCTTGCTGGCAGGGTAACCTCCGGTTGAGTAGGATGTGTTTTAAAAGGATATTTCATACTTAAAAACTCAGATTCTCACATTTAGAATGACACCAGAAGAATGGTTCTAGATGCTAAAGAACCCAAAATATGGGCACCTATAGCCACGCCCCCCTTTAGCCTCTCAGCTTGGCTCATCTCAAGCAAAAAGTGCCTCTTCTCAGTTCATTTGTAAATGACCAACGACATGAGGGTGAGTGAATGCCACCATTGACATCTATAAAAAGCTATACATGACTCCCATGAAAAAATAGACTACTTTGAGTGAAAAAGTTACACTTCATTTCTCCATGCAATTTCAGACCTCAGTATTCAATTTGCAGATGTCTCCTAGAGTTTTCTAACATGGGCTTATCTCACATAAGCAGAAAGAAATTGCTATCAGATCCAAATCATAGCTTTTTTAAACAATATCATAATGCAGAATGTATATGTGAGCATGTATTTTAGGATATTCACAAGGAACTCCCATTGTCCTTTTATTTAGTTAGGCCTCATTTATTTCTCAATATCTGATGTCTGCATAGTTCATTCAACCTAATACATGTCTGCCTGCTCCAATATGGTGTTTAAAAAGTAATAATAACACATATAATGCAATAAATAAATCATTAAAATGTAAAATACATGAAAATAATGCAAGCATGGGAAAAATCTCCAAGCACATTGAGAGGCAAATATGATTTTCTTTCATCCATTATATAAATATGAGCAGATAAACATTTTTATTACAAACTTGACTGCATTATTAGTAAAGATGAAAAGTGAAGCTGACAGTCACATTAAGTTTTCCTTTAAATAATGTCTAGTTTATAGACCTTTACATTGGCCTTGTGCATTCAGCTCCACTGGTGTCACATCACTCTGTCTCTATGCATCTGTGAATAAATTGTATAGTGCATTTACATCTTAAGCAATATGAAGGATGAAAGGAAAACAGAACATTCTGTTATGAGCTGGAACAGCGCATCATCAGCTTGTCTAATATAAATGCAGCCAACCAATATTTTAAAATAAAATGATGTCATACTTACACCTGGCATGGATTCATACTAAAGCAAAATGATATCATCCTATTATGGCTCAATCTGGGTGCCAACAAAATAATACCAAAGCATAGAGAGCATCTTCTGCAGATAAATACTCCAGTATTTGGCCAGAATAAAATTACACTCTTTGGGATTGCAGTTATAGTTTAAACAACAAAAAGCTGAAGGAGTTCATTATTTATAGGATTCCTAGATTCACTTAAAGAGAACCCGTCATGCAAAATAACCCCCCTAAACTAAATATATTTTCATAAACTGCCATTAGAGAGCATTGCCTAAGCAATGAGGTCCTAAAACTGTATGCAAATGACCTGTGAAATGTCCAATGAAGCATTAGCATATTCAAGCTGTCCACTCTATTCATGAGTGGGAGGCACAGCCACACCCCCAGTGCATGACTGACAGCCTGTATAATGATGTGAGGCTGTATAATGATGTGCTTCCTGGTGCTGGTGGCCACGCCCCCTGCAGCCTGTGTGTGCATGTGTGTGTATATAGGAGAGATACAGCAGCTCCAGGCAGCCATGTTACAGCAGAACATGTCAGATTCATGTGTAGCTGATGTCTGTGTCTCTCACCTGTATATTAGGAGGATGCAGCATGTCAGCAGATGCAGGACACACACTAGCCATGCTTTACTATACATTACACACAGACATGAGCAGGGGGATGAGAGGGGAGGGCTAACAGGAGTGACATCACTGCCTCTTACCATGTGACCAGCCTCATTTACATGATAAAGAATAGATGATTTTACAATGAATAATGTATGAAATAACTAGATAAAGGCTGGGATGGGATCCTTGTGATCTGCTCCAACAGGTAGTGGTGACAGGACTAGTGACAGAGACCTGATGACAGGTGTCCTTTAATACTTAACCATTTAAATAAACAGTTGTAGCTATCCTTTAAGTGCCCCATGTTACCTGATTCAAGTCAATGATGGCTGGCCTGCCTCAAATTGTGGCAGATCACCAACAGTACTGAACTTGGAGCTGACTTTGCTGGTTTAGGTTGGCATACAGTGTTGTGTCTATGCACACTTTCCATGATATCACAACACATTTTCAAGAAGCCGTGTCCCCATCAGCTTCCTTATTTCTTTTTGGTGCATAGACTTTTTTCTACTCGGCCATGCCCCCTTTTCCCGAGACCATGCCCTTTCCCAAAGGTCATGCCCCCTTTGTTGGACAATTTGGAAAACATGAAAAAAATGGTCTAAAAGCCTAGATAATTACGGCAGAAGGCAGTTTTAGGTGCAATTTACACCAGAAGATTGGCCAAAGTGGCTTCATGAATTGCTCCCATTGTGTATTAATTTCGACCTACCCCTGATTTACTAGTCTCTTAGCAGTTCAGGTGCAGTACTCACTTCTTTATAATTATTTATTTATATTGTTTTCATTTTGTCAACATAAACACTATTGATGAGCTAGCTGCTGCAATAGTACATTGTTCTCTCCAGTATGTCCGGCATCTGTCCTGCATCACTCTTTTTAAGTTGCACCGTATAGCATGTATTTATAGCCCTGTAAGACTTTTCAGCACCATATTTAACACTTCAGAGGGAAAAGCCACCGTGTTTAAAGGGAACCTGTCACCAGGGACCTCATTTTCACTAAAGACAGGTTGTAAAAGCCAATCACACCTGCAGTGCAAATCTGCCTCTCTGCCTTTTTTAAGCAATTGAATTACAATATAATTTTGTGTTATAAATTACAGAACTGACAGAATCTTCTGTGTAGCCACAGAGGTTGGGCTTTGGTTTGTATGCATTTCAAAAACAACATGTGACTTGTCTGTATTGCAGGCTGACCCCATCTTTTTGCTCCTGTACAGCTCCTCCCTCTCCCACTGATGTCAGCTCACCATGCTGTGACCTCTGTGAAGAAGCAAGAGAGAGGAGCTGTACAGGAGCACAAAGATGGTGCCAGCCTGCTGTACAGACAAGTAATTATATTGTAATGCAAATGTTTAGAAAAGGCAGAAAGGCAGATTTGCACTGCAGGTGTGGTTCGCTTCTGTAAACTATCTTTAGTGAAAATGAGGTCCCTGGTGACAGGTTCCCTTTAATGGCTAATAGTTGACACGTCTAAGTAGATTAAATTCCAATTAATAGCCAGTAGTATTGAAAATATTACAAAAGGTTTTTGAAAGGCCATTTCCACTGACCTCCTTATTTCTTTGCAATATGTACTGGCTACACTGATAGGCTAATCACTCTCTGACTATGACTCTGTGAGCTAAATATACCTTTTACTGCAGAAGCCTAAATCCTCATTCTAGGTAGATTCGCTGGTTTGTGTTGGAAGCAGGAAAGAACATTTCCTAAAGCCATGGCAAAAATGCATTTTATCAAACAATAACAAATTGTTCTATTGAGCTGTTTAATGAAGTATACCATGAGCAGAAGCATTGGTTTTATTGCGCACTATGAAGAAATAGGTCTAATGTGACTGAATGAGAACTGTTTTCTCTATGCAATTTTTTAAAATATGTATGTTCAGGACATTAATCTTCAGTAAGGCATCATTATAATGCAATAAAGTGAAGTGTCAGTCTAAGTTGTTCAAAATTTTGGATTGCTCTGGAAGCAGGAATGTTCTTCAACAAGAATATTTAATAACGAAAAGTTAAATCTGTTTATACGCTGTGCATGAGATGAAAAACTGCCAACTCGCAAGGGTTGGCATTTCTCTTAAAAGAAGGCAAAGTGGGTAAAAATCCCTCACAACTTATCTCTGTTCAATAAAGCAAAATACTCAGAGCTACTATCATCCTTAATTTTAATTAACTACATATGTTATATCTACAGTAGGAAATGACTGGCTGTATTTAATATCTATCTAAAGAAACACAGCTACAGTGCATGAATAGATCATTCAAAAAATAAATTCAATAAGCTCACAAACTATGTGCAGGAAGGTCCATTCCTAATGCAAGTCCGATGAACCCCATTATTGTCATTGGAGTATATGGGACAGCATTGGTTTTTACCATTTTGCGAACTTCTTTTTTTTTTACAGATGAAACGTATGAAATATACACTAGAATATATACAGTAGATACATAGATGATAGAAAGATCTTGTATAAAACTACAGTATTAATAATAATACTGATTGACAAGAACTTTAGCAAATCTAAATTAAGGAGCCACACTTGCTACCTTTTGGTTCTCTGCAAAGAAATTACTTTGCAATGTCATAAGGGAAGATTAGGAGATCGTATGGTGCGAGTAGTAGTCACTTTTGGCTTGTCTTAAGAACTATGAACAGCACTCAAATGAAAAATAAGATTTGCTACATATTTTAATGGCTACTTTGAGTAAAAGTAAGTTACACTATCTTTAGTCCCCTGCAAAAACCATGATACAGGTGGTCCCCTAGTTAAGAACACCCTACTTACATATGCCCCCTAGTTACAAACAGGCCTCTGGATTTTGGTAATTTACTGTACTTTAACCCTAGGCCACAATAAAAAGCTATAATAGTTATCAATGGTGTCTGTAATTAAACTTTAGTGTTAATTCTGGTTCTTAGGAGAATCCAACATTTTTAAAATCCAATAGTCATAGAGACCCAAAAGATTTTTCAATTTTTTCAATTATAAAATATACAGTTCTGACTTACATACAAATTCAACTTAAGAACAAACCTGCAGAATCTATCTTGTACGTAACCCGGGGACTGCCTGTATTCAATTAGGAACTAACTTTGATTTACATTACTGCTAGTATGTATCATTTTACTAACAAGTAGTATTTTTCAAACCCCACCCTAAAGGGGTTCTTAGAGACTTGAAATGTTCCTCTGGGGGGGGGGGGGGTTATAAATACCCAAATTCTAGCAGATATTGATAACTATCTAAAGCCTGGTTTAAAATAGACAAGAATACAAAATACAAACAAAAGTAGAAACTGTGCTATAATGATGCAAGGAGGTTGGTAGAATGAATTAAACTATTCACCAACAAGGAAATCAATGATTGTAAGATGGGTTCAGTCTAGTAGAAAGCGAGAAACATAAAGATCTTTTACTTCTCATCTTGATGGTATAATTTACAATCCGAGTTTATAACATAAGGCAGAGAGATCAGTTTTTTTCTTTGAACTGTTATGCACCTGCCTTTGAATCTATTTACAAGGCTTTACATGCAAATGTTGCTTTTGTAAATGTGGATAGGATTGCCCTACTTAGAAACAGTATACACTCATGTCTTATTGCACACCTTTGTCCAGATAAAAAATCTCTTCATGTTATGTTTTCCTTCAATACATACGAGCTGTGAAAATTGTGTATTTTCAGCCACTGAAGTATAGAAACTGCCATAAAATTAGCAATATAATATTTGACATGTACTGTATATAACAATGTTAACTACTAGGCTATTTTGTTATATGGATGTCGGCATATTGGAATGTTGGACATCTTTACATTAGCTCTTATATTGCTTTTCACAACTTTATTAATAGTTTTTATTAAAACTTTTGTGCCAGCAAACTGCTCCCAGCTGCTATTGGCTTAGGGCTGCAACAATTTATGATCAATCTTCTCTCTCTCTCTCTGTGACCCATGTGAGAAGTGTGTATGAGACTGGGTAACCCCAAATAAACACTGGCTCAAATAAAAATGTATTTTCTTTGTCAAAGATGTAAGGGCATTTATACAGACAATGTTGGGGGGAGATTTATGAAAGTGTAAATAGACCAGTACAGAGACTGCGCGGTCATATTCTGCGCCAGACAACTCAAGCTGGATGATTTATCTGGAGCAGTTTATGACTGTGAAGTCTACATTAGAATTTTCTGCCGCATGGACCTCATGGATCGAATTTTCTGGAGCACAGGCTAAGCCACACCCACTTCCCAGATGCCACACCTTTTTTCAGTCACAACTGCTTGGAAAGCTTCATGAAAATGCTCTAAATTCCTAAATAAATGTGGCACAAGCAATTGTGGATCCAGATTATTTAGTCTGTGTTTTCTATAAACCTGGTGTGCTATGTTTAATCTGTGATCTACCTGTTCTGTTTTTATATACTGTATGGCTTTTATATTCTGAGATTTAATAAAAATATTCTGGTAAATACTTATCACCTGATCCCTGTTATTGGTGTAATGCTTTAGAAACGAATTTGGGATAAGTGGGGGTATATTATGCTTATTGCCCTCTGTTGTTATAAGTTATCTAGTGCAAAGAGAGCAAAATATCCTTTTAATTAAGTGATAATGTGACTGGACTGATCATGTATACTTTATTTAGAAAACAATGCATGTAGACAATCACTATAAATATGAGTAAAATAGAGATTGCCTTTGATCCAGAACAGTAAGTCAGTAAGACTTGAACCAACAATGATGATGTATTAAAAAAGTAAGTGCCAATGCAGTTATTTTTAGCATTGTGGGAGGGTTGAGTATGTTTTTGTAACATATTTTATTGTGTCATTGTGATAACTTGTGTAAATGAATTTAAACAAGCTGTAAAGTCTTTAACATCTTAATGACATGTGACATACCTGATCATGGGTTGATCCCTTAAATGCCACTATTAAACGCGATGATGACACTTATGTGCCACATAGCAGAACCATCTTAGTTTGATGGACCGTATCTGAGGGATCCATTGCTGTTATAGCAGGATCTGTTAAAGACCTAGTAGTTTTACGATATACTGCATAACAGTAGTATTATGGTATATTGTTTAAGTGATCACATCTAGAAATACAGTAAAAAACTAAATGAAAACAGTAAAAAATAATTTAAAAACCTAAAAGTTTCCCATCTAGAAATACATCTAGAAATACAGTAAAAAACAGAATGAAAACAGTAAAAAAATAATTTAAAAACCTAAAAGTTTTTGCCATTTCACAACACATATAAATTTGAACATAAAGTTATCAAAAGGTCATATAAACATAAGGTTGTTCTGCAAAAAATCTCCTTTTCCATAAAAAAGGTTTAAATTATTTAAACCTTCTGTATATAATGTGTATATAAACCTATAAAACATATATACATTTATTATACTTGTGATTGTACCAACCCAAAAAATAAAGTAGAGGTGTCATTTGGAGTGCACGGTAAAGCCTGGAAGAAAATGGTGCAAATGCAATTTTTCTGCTAATACCACCACAATTTTTTACCAGCTTCTCAGTACATGGCATGGAATAGAAAATACCATCACTAGGAAGTACTATTTGTACACAGAAAATAAGCCCTCATACAGCTTTGTGCATGAAAAAATAAAAAAGTTATGGATTTTTCAGCGAAAAACAGAAACGTAAAATGGCAAAAGGGGTTAAGCATTGCCAAGCAGAGATTGTCTTCAGTCTATATAAGCAATCTTATGAAAGATGAATATTTATTATATGCCTTTCTACTGTCTATACAGCTTCCTTTAGTATTTTATACAACTTTGAGCCATTAGTACTTTCCCTTATGACTTGTGGTTAGACCAGATTGATAACTGCACACTGCACTGGAATCACCTTCCTGAGCTGTCTCTCATTATCCAGCTCACAGCCCTAGTTCAAATGGTTTCCCGAAGTGCAAGGAACAGAATCAGGGTGATAAGTGATCTTTCTGGAAGATACATTTTAAAAGGGATTGTAATGGTTTCAATGGATGATACTCTTACTTGTTTTTGTCCCTTACTATTCCAAAATAAGGGGTATGGAAGTAGATGGATGTAGGTCATGGATATAAAAGCTTTATTACATGCCTGAAAAAATATTCCAGAGGATATACTCTACAAGCTAGTGATAATAACAAGAAACAAATACCATTTATTAGTTCTAAAGAGTCCACATAGCATGTGGAAAATGATTGTAGATTTTGAAAGCTTTTAACGGATTCAGGAATTCATTTTCGGGAATCGTCCCTCATCTATTTCTCTTTGCCATTCCATTCCATGCACGGCTAATGTTTATACTCTAATCCACTGAATAATCTCCTGTCAGTTTGTGTGACAAGGTATTAGCTCTGTGCCATCAAATTCTACTCTTCCACTACAAGCAACAACAAATTGTTTCTAATTTACACTTCAGGAGACACAATATATTAGAACAGTAGAGCTCTTGAGCAGATGCTAAAATATACATCAATCTGTTGGAGAAATCCAAAACCTGGTGAATGTGGTCATATCAGTCCTGGGCTATAATGTCTGCTGCCAGCAGTAGAAGCTGATTTGTGTACTTGTTCTTATACATCATCAGCTTGAGAGAATCAGATAAAGACTGAAATGCACTGACAAACTTGTACAAGATTATAGGTCAAGAAAGGTGCACGGCCACTTAGCAACCAGTTTATAGACAGCAGTGGGGTGGAAGTTATTCAGACATTTATTTATCGCATTTAATATCAACTGTGGTGACAATATTAGAGATATTAATATCAGACCTAGGGGATGAAAAAGGTACATAACTATTTAGGAAAAGCTACCATCACTATTTGGAAGAAACCTATTTACATTATTGTTTAGGAAATTATCCTACAATATGTATTAATAAAATTGTATTCAGTGCCTATCCTATACTGAAGAATTGTTTGAACTGTTTCATGTTGGGAATATGTTTTTAAGGCTTCGTTCCTCTGTTCAAAAAATGAATCATTATGCATAAAATAATCTGTTATTTTTTACATTGAAGTGAATAGGGAAATTGAAAAAAAAAATACATAGTGCGGACAACTGATGTATTTAATGGTCCATTGAAATCAACAGTTCTTATAACTGATACATTTTATTTCAGTTTCCCCTTCCTATCAAGGAACAGGGTGAGGCTACAATCACATGATGTTGTTTCACTGAAGTGTCTCATCCGCATTTTATACTCCAGTCTCACATTTCAATGTTATTCAATGTAGTCATGCACACTGCAACATTTTTTTGAAGCAGGTCATATTCCTGTTCTTGTTTGTGGTCTGAACCTTCCCATAGTATATTGAGCTGTGAAAATACTGATGCCACATAGGTGTCATGCGTATGCCACCAGTATTGGCGGATCAGTTGCTAGGTAACATAAAATCAAGTGACTTGAACAAGCTAATGACATAATTTGCCAGCCTTCAGTATTTTATATGGACCACAAATACATTGGACGTATGGGTGACACAAGGACCGTTATTACGTCTACACAGGAAGGAAACTGAAGAAAAACAGACAAATACGGAGGACAAATACGGGCAATGGAACCATTGTTTTCAGCCTGTATAAAACCATTTTCTTGTGGATGAAGTCTAACTGAAATCAAACACAGGTGTGAATTTTGAGTAATAGATTTCGCTCCTACCTACTATACTGATTGTTATTATCATTCCGGTATTCTTATTGTATCCTTGGTTCACCTTAAGTATTTTAGACAACAGAAGTTCTGTTGCAAATGAAAATATGGTTCCATCAAGACGTTTAAATGTTAAAATTAAAATGTTAAAATGTTATTGTTAGCATAATAAAAAATGTGATCATTTTCCAATATACTGTGTGTATCAATTTTATATGGTTTACTAAATTACTTGCTGTCCTGCTATAGCTTCAATGTTTACTTCCTGTGGATAGAAATATTTCCATGTTCACACAGGTGCTTGGCTTTATTACAGAGAATTATTAGAGACGTGTGATACATAGAAGCCTTCTATAGCAGAACAGTAAGCAGAGATCCGAAAAACAATGAGGAATTGACACGGAAAGTATATTATATCATATTTATTTGTTGAAACCGGAACACCCCCTTAACTAACAGGATATACCTTAACTAACTTTTACTACTATTGAATTACAATATTTAAATTTTTTTAAGATTTTCATCTTTAAAAAAAGAAACAATTGGTACGTTAGTGTGGTTAATGATAATGGCCCTTAGAAAGCTACAGACCGATTTGAACTATGACAGAAGGCTGCTGCCACAGTTATTAAAAATATGTGATGCAAATAGGGGGATCAATGCAAATAGTGAAAACATAGTTTGATTTTTGTTTAAATGAAACAATTGAAGCTTCAAAAACACCTAAATATTCTCCTGTTGATTTTAATGGGGATCATCCCCTGCCAGGAACTTGAGGTAAAAATGCAGATGAATATCCCATTGAAATAAAAATGTACTGAACCTTTTTCTGTGTTATGATATTTCAATTTTTTTATTACATTTTCTCTCTATGAGCATAGAAACCTTCAGAGAGCTTTTTAAAAATGTAAATAACATTCTAAATAGAAATCAGGCTGCATTAATAAAAACAGCCTTCAAAAATATTATTCTAATGTTAGTTTCTAGATATGGATAAGATACGAGAAAGATGAATGCAAAATAAAAAATAATCTCTGAATAAAACATGAACCAATCTAGTTTACGGACATTTTAACCCTCTCATAGTTACCATACAACTACTTCTAATATATTACCAATGTCTTTAATGTTAGTGATGTCAGTACATAAATGCCAAAGGTGCATTAGTTCTTATTGATAGTTACCATCCCCCAGCTTTTACTTGAGCTCAATAAACTTAGTAAAATCTATGTCGTAAGTACATCTTGCAGTCATTCAGCTACTTCTTCCTCTACGGAAAGCAATGCCATGCAATGTACAGTATTTTTCCTTAAGATCCATACCATGGTAACTTACATGAAGAATACCACTTGAACTGGTAAACTTGCTCCACTTTAAACTTTACAACGACAGAAATATGTACATGTAGCAAGTTAACTTCTAGGGCACCCATTTAGGGAGTAGCGATAAGCTATGTTAAGCTTCTGAGCAGTATACAGTGAAAGCAAGTCAGGATGACAAATCAGCCCTTAATACAGTATGTCTGTGCAACAAAAGATCCCATGTAATGAGGGGATAAGTTATGTTATGGGTCTTTCATCTTGTGTGTTGCCCTTAGTGTTATCATAAGAATTTATCCATGTTTTCCTTGTTTTTGTATTAGTATGACTGATCAAGGCACTGCTATTTAATCCACATCAATTATCTTCCAATAAAAATATGATTTACTGAGATTTATTGTAAATTACAAAGGCTTAGACTGGCACTAAACCCTGAATTGGTTTATATTCAAGCCAATGTCTACAAAAGACTTACGTAAATTGCTGGACAGAGCAGATAAAGAAGCATTATTCACAACAACATTTATAGTGAACTTTTCATTTAGCAGTTGTGTATTATTTGACTTATGTTGAAAGCAAGATTTCTTTTGAGAGAAGTGCATCAAGTTTTATTGTTACCTACAGGGCCATTTCTAGAACTATTTGGAGCATTTTGGGGGTGTGCACCACCTCGTCCAGGTCATACAAGAATCAATATAATCTGTGACATGGTGACTATTGATAATGAGGCTGTCACAAAGGGCTCGATCTCTGAGCTGCTATGGGGTTCCCTTTCTATGAACCAGTAACATGATGACACCATGAGGCTGCTTAAGTCATTCACAGTATTTGGGAGGAGGGCACTGTAGGAGCGTGGGAAAGGAACATAATTTTATTATTTCACTTTTCCTCTGTAAGTGGCATAATATATACATATATAAGAGGGCACAGTACATACCTCTCTCTATAAGGGGACACTGTAAGTACCTCTATTTATAACAGGTGGCACCGTATATAAGATGGAGAAAAAGACCTGGGGATATTGGTGGAAATTAAACTCTACCCTGTAGAGTAAAATGCCTAGAAACTGCTATTGTTGTTTACCGGGGTTCTCAGCTTTCTGAATTAAAGAAAACCTATCACCTTGTTCTAGTAGTCGAATCTGCAGGAGAATATTAGCAGATTGATGCATAGTTTTATGGGTAAAGATGCAGTTTCACTTTGACTTTTTTATTTATTGATATGTAAAAATTCATGTGTCCACCATGGCACTGGGGTACATGCCACAAAAAGAAACGAAACTCTCTTAATGAGGACTATAAATTATTTTAAACACTGGAGAAATAAACCCTAGAGCCTACAGCATTTCTAATATTATTTTCTTCTGGACCTATGGGGTTCTGTATTATTAGGTGCCCAAAAGAACATCATCTGGTACTCTCTTTCTCTAACTTGGAGATACATTTATGAATAGCTGTTCGTCACTGATAAGATAAGCTCAAGACTAGATTGGTTGGAAATGTATTCATACTCCTTGAACTATTCCTAGTTTTTAAAGGATATCTACCACCAAAATCCAGCATGATAAACCACGGACTTACTCATAAATCTAGGCACTGTGATTTGTCAACCTACTATAGCTTCATTTAGCCTACTTACTCAAGCATCATCAAGTCCAACTTTACAGTTGCAAATTTAGTCACAAAATAATTCCTGTCTCCCACTAACATCAAATTTGCAAGTCTTTTTGGGACTTTTCACTAAAAAGTCTCAAGTCCAATGCAATCATTCACACTTCACTCACACTTCTGTATTTTTCGGACTATAAGGCGCACTAAAAATCCTTTGATTTTCTCATAAATCAAAGGTGCGCCTTATAGTCCAGTGCGCCTTATATATGAACCATACTTACAGACAACAGCTGCCTCGAACTGTGCACAGGTCTGCCACCTGCTGGTCATTTATCCTTATAATCAGGTGCGCCTTATAATCTGGTGTGCCTTATATATGATCCTAAACGTTTCAGCAAGCATTTATTGATGGTGCGCCTTATACTCCGGTGTGCCTTATACTCCGAAAAATACTGTACATTTATCAATCTTTCTGACATACAAAACGATACTAAAACAGTCTGTTGCGAGTAGGCTGTCTAATGATAACTCTCCCCCTATGTGTGGAGGAATGCTAAAACTTCATATTACCCTGAATACACCATTTACACTGTGAAAAACGGTGGTGGCAGCATCATGCTGAGCAAGCAAACAAAAAACCGTATACTATACTGCACGTACCTCCAGATTGAACTGTATTTTGATAATGACAAGTTTGCATTTAGGGTTTTCATTATTCAACTAATAATGCATATATATTTATATTACATGATAAAACTGTTTGAAACTTTGCTTTCTGATGTGACTCATTGGAGGAAGTAAGAGAAAATGAAAGCTACATTGACCATGTCCTAGTGTAATAATCTGTAGCCACTGGTCAGTTTCAACCAGTGGAAGAAATAAAGTGCTTATCTTTCCCAAACATGAAGATTAGGATCAATGGGGACACCATAAAAGCAGTTTCTTATTTGAGATTATGGTTTCTAATTAATGGACATACTCTGGGGTGGAACAAGTATGAAAGACAACGAAAGTTATTGTGACTATTTATGTGCTATAATCAGAAGCATGATCATTCCGTTTACAGATCAATAACAAGTAAAAAAAAAGGTCAAGGATACAATCAATAACATAATTTTCTAGGATGGCAAATTGAGTTAGGAATATACCTAGGATTTACCATTAATACATGAGATTTTGCAATGGGATATCACGCTTAAAATAAAACAAAAAAGCCATTTATTAATCTGTTTACATTCATCATGTCATCATTTTTACTAAAAAACCTCTTTGCCACATTCATGCACTTCTAAAACTACCAAAACAAAGGGGCATGATGTATGAAAAAGGGGCATGGAAACAAAACGTCTGTGTGACAAAAATAATGCTAACCTGACAGTTTTATAATCCAACATCAAACAGCTATATCAATCTTGTGCCGCATAAGACTGTCTAGTCTAACTAGTCTTACCTTATGACACTTTTGATAAATCTACTCCATTGTGATGGATTTATCAAATATTTCATGACAGTTTCTGATAAAATAAATGTATGATTTTTTTACAGGATTTTTCACCTAAAGTTGCCACTTTTGGTGCAAGTGCGCCACTTACTGCACTTTTTCACAAAATTTGTCAATTTGAAGATTCATATAGAGTACAAATATAGCTGAGGAAATAGTCCCCAACTTACCTTACCTCCCAATGAACTTTACAAGTACAAATGGTCATGCATAAACTTAACTTTTATACATGTCTGTTAAAATATCAATCTAAGATCAAGTGCCAAGAAAAATGTAGATGTAACCAAACACAAGAGATACAGAAGCCCACCCTTCTCTGTTGGTTTCACAAAGACAGCCCGCGAACACCAATATATTCAAAGCCAAGGTAAAGATGGGTGAAGATTACGTGCGACTTTCCCTAGTATACCCAGGCAGCACAAATGCTGACGTACCCTAAAAGTTACAATTGGGAGTCACAGCCCTAAATAGTTGCGACAACGATCAGATCCTCTCCCTGGAAACATAATGTCATGTGTGAAACATTGCATATGACTATTAAAACTGTCTATCCGGAAAGGGCATGTTTCTATGGAAAGGTTTCGGTAGGGGTCACAACAATTTATTGCTGTTAATCCTAGCTGAGGTTATTAGGGTACATTGGCGTTTGTGCTGCCTGAGTGCATCATCCATAATATGCAGCTTTCTATACCTACTCTTTTACATATCCCTGTAATTCCTACAATACCTCCTTCTCAGTCTACAAATATACACCTTGGTCCCTATTCTATTGCTGAGGGAGGGGGATGGGTGAGGGAAAAGAAAAAAATGACTAAAAATTTCTTAAAAAATTGACAAAACTATCTTTTTATTAAAAAAAAAATATGTTGAAGAAATTCTTAGTAGGGGAGAGGGATCAAACCTGACTTCCTGTGGCCCCACAGATTTTCCATAATTTTTGATAGAAAGGAGCATAAATTATGGCTCAAATCTACGCCTGTATCTAGTTGGCTTGGATTTGATTTTGGCGCAGGAAATAGTTCCTAGATCCAAATTACAGAACAAGTGAACATAAGACTTTGAAATGACATTGTTCATTCTTATAATTGTAAGTCCAGTGGTTTACTTTACATTTATGGTAACGCATACATTTTTTTTCATAGTTATGCTATTTTAGTGAATAGCTATTTTTTTTCATTGTTTATTGTGTATTTTTAGTCTTTCAGTAAAAAAACTAATTTGCCAGATCTTGCATTCAAACATAAAACATAGCAAAGAAATGATTAACCCTCATGCATCTAGAAACACGATTTGCAAACAGTAATGAGTCTCTGTCTTTTACTCTCTCTACATGTAAAGAAGAAAAAAAATACTGTAAAGATTTAGTGCTAGAAACAATTCAAACATTCTGAGTGAAACAATAGGCGTCTTATGAAATTACAGAAAGGATGTAATGTGTGGCTTTCTCAAAGGGATGACAGTCCTAATTTTTTAAAGTCCTTGAGATGTTTCATGCTCTCTGCACAAAAGTGAAATGAAAAGTACAGTAAAAACAAGTGGCTTTGGATAATAATTTGTACTTGTCATTTCAGAGATTTATTTCTTGGACAAAAGCTTAGATCCAGGCTGTGTTGCCCTCTTGCTAAATGACCCTTTTAAGGAAAATACTCTTGTAATCAAGTGTCCCCAGTCATTTTGGTCACACACTCTGCCCTTTGAAGATCACAGAGGGCATCAGTATAATAATGTTCATATTTTCAGACAAAAAAGTTATTATATTTAGGAAAAAAAGAAGATAAGGACTTGGAACTGGAAAACATACAGTTTATTGATCTTTTTCATGTTTATTTTTCTTTTACCACATTTATTCTCTTTTTAGTTTAAAACATATGAACAATAGTAATAACTATGTAATGATGACAGTTTTTGGACATTTATTCATCTGCAAAATGTAGCATTTTATTTCATAAAATACAATCATATTATCCTGCAATGATTTAGAATTGATTGTTTTATTAAAATGCTGTACATTCAAACACTGGTAGCAGCCCAGTGCGGTATCTCCACTCTATGCCGGCCCACTTCCCTGCCCAGGGAGGTTCAACCCACATAACTGGCATCTGCCCATGCATGGAGGTGGCATAAAGGAAGGGGGGGGGGGATCACAATTCCCTGTCTTGCATCTGATCAGGGAACCAGCCGCTTATTAGTTAATCAGATCTTAATCTATAGAGTTAAATGAGAGTTTACACTTGCCTATGTTTTCTTGACTAGTTAAAATCTGGGGATTTTAGAACCACAATGCTAGCCCACTGTAAATTAAAATTAAGTTGCCTGGATAAGAGTTTTTTTTCTATTTACAGAAAATGTTATTTTTCCCTAGGGATTATTTATTAATATATTGTCATTTTCCTAAAACTGAGAACTATATATACAGGAAAGCAATGAAAAAGAAACTGTTTTCTACTCTGGCAATGCAATGCAAGGTTTGTATGTAGTAATTGTCAAAACATCACATATATAAGTAAGACTAGATCTTGTGTTTTGTAGAAACCTATTGCCACAATATACTATGTCTACAAGGAAACTGTACTACATTTGATAGTGTCTGATATTTCACCAGCAAAGTCTATTTATCTTCCAATCCAGGCTCATCTACTCTTGCTGTAGAATTTTTGGATGGGACCAGAAGCCTCAGAGACTTAAAGCCATCACTTTAGCCATTTAGGGCCTTTCGGATGGGAAAGTATTGCTTTTTTTAACAATAACAATGGTATGAGGAAGGAGCTATTGTAAAGGTGCAACTCCAACAGATTTACTTGTTAACAAAACAGAAATCCCTGTTGTGACCCAGACCATGTTGAAATGTTTCAACATGGCCTTTAGTCTATGGCAATATTTTGCCATGTTCAATATGTTCTTAAGTTAGTAGATACGTTTTCATGAACCCTAATAAAATGGCACCTTAATGAGATGTATGTATAAAAAACTGGTTACTTTTCAAAGAAAGGAGATGAAATCATTCTAGCAATAATTGAAGTTTGTTTAATATAGCAAATGGCAGTGAATGAAGAAGGAATCCATTCCACTCAAGGTAATCTTTATACTATTGTATTTTCTGAAAGGTTTTCAGATTTTGTAATTAAAGATTGGCAGTTCAAATAATATATTGCTATTTTGTCAGTCAATTTAATTGTACCAGTTACTTCAGTTAACTAAATTGTGAGCAGAAGAGACACATTCTACATCAGTTGAGCACACAAAGCTGATGTTAGATGTTACTTTTGATACAATGTATTAACAGTTTTCTCCAATTTTTTTCCAGATTTTGGAATTAAGAATATGAAAAAAAAAATTTGGGAGATTCGGGAATAATTATTAATAAATGTACATATATTTGTTTTGGGATTCCAGCCTATTCTTATTACAACAGTATTGTATAAAAGGTAAAATTTATATTATTAGACTTTCAAGTGATTTAAATGACTATACAATAACACTAAAATCAATGCCCCATGTTACTTTTTGCACCCAGTTCTTGGTTTTGGGCAAATAAAATGAATACAAGAGCTTGCAATGATTAGGTTCTGACTGGCAAAACATAATTAATATTGAGATAACCCTGTAAAAGATTTGTCTACCTACCAAAATATTAAAATTGCTCAAATACACTTACAGGCAGTCCCGGGGTTGCATACAAGATAGGGTCTGCAGGTTTATTCTTAAGTTGAATTAGTATGTAAGTCGGAACTGTACATTTTAGCATTGTAATCCCAGCCAGAACTTTTTTGATCTCTGTGACAATTGGATTTTAATAATGTTGGATTGTCATAAGAATCAGAATTAACACTAAAGCTTCATTACAGACACCTGTTTCAGCTGTTTATTGTAGCCTAGGACTAAAGTACAATAAACTACCACTATCCAGAGGTCCGTTTGTAACTAGGGGTCGTATGTAAGTCAAGTGTTCTCAAGTAGGGGACCGCCTGTATTAGATATGTAGATTTATCAAGGTATAACACACTTTGCTCTGGTAGACTGGGACATTTTCAGTTTCTTACACTAACAAGGAGATATGGGACCCCATATATCATGGTTTGTATGCATAAAAACAGGTTTACAAGCCTTAACTTCTCCACCAATTCACCAGTTGGGTGGGGAGGGGGTTGCTGCTGTGTAGTGCACTGGGCAGCAACACCCTGCTCCTACACACTGCCTATAGTATGCACCCATTCAGGCACAGGCTATGGGGCATCTGTACTCCAGGTCAGATGCGATGTAGAAGAATCGCGGTGGTAGGGCAGCATCATACGCTTCCGCAATTAGTGCCAGTGTATAATAACTGTGCCCTGCATGGATTGCAGGAGGACCCCAGAATTGGCACAGTTAGCAGTATTTACTCAACAGTAGTAAAGTCACAAGTCATTGCCAGAAGTATGATGAGGATGTGATAGGCCAGAGTATAACATTGTTAAACCTGAGGTATCAGGTAACAATCCAAGAACAATCCAAGAATGATGCTATTGCTAGCACCATACCTAGCTATTTTCTTATGGTATTTATTACTGTATAGGTTGTAGGTGACACATTTGTAGATAACAGCTGTATATAATAGTAGCACACTGTAGCAGATACAAGCAACTCTAAAACTTAGTCAGCTGCAACCTTTAACCTCTCTAGCATACAAGTGCTGATCACTTCAGGACCTAAACCTCCCAAAGGGGAAACAGCAATGTAGGACTTTGTTAAATGTGTCCTCAATACGTTTATAAAAGAAAACAAAAAATGTGATAATTATGTGACCTGGAGACTGCAGCACATTGAGTCATTTACTGCTCGCCTCGTAGAAACTGCTGGGTCAGGTGGTTTACAACCTGCAGGTTGATGGTTGTTTGATAAGCTCTTCCCCAGTGTAATCTCTCCATTGCCACTGTTTCTTATTTGTATTAAAATCCTTCTCTAATCAAACATGTCCTACCTTTAGCGCAACGTCTGATTTTATTGTGTATCTCAGCCACTTGAACCCCAGAGCAGTAACAGACAACAATAAGTATGACATTATCAAAAGCGACTATTTATGGAGAGTAATCATTTGTCTGATTTCCCCGGAGATGCTCGGGAAGAAGAATATGCAGTGGTACATTATAAATTGCAGAGGGGACCTAACACAAGGAATGTACTGACCATATTTCTGAACATGTCTTTCTCTTCTCCTGATGGGGATAATCATTAAGTAGGTCTGCAAGGTGTCCATTAATCATTGTCAGTGCTGGCTGAGCTGAAGTTCTCATTGGCTGCTCTGAAGCAGTCAGCCGCTACTGTAGCATACAAACCCTGTGGAAATGGCATTTCATTTTCTGTTAGGAATTGACTTTAATGGATTTTTTTTCTTTTTACAAACTAAAGCAAAATGTATTTAAAGAGGAACTAAGTAAAGTTATTTCTGATAAACCTTTGATATTGTGCTTTCTTAGGCTCCATCTACACCATCTGTATAATCCATCCTCATTATTAATATGTACTAATTACGCCGCTGCTGCTCCAGACACTACAGTCCAGACACTGTAAAAGTGATGTCAATGTAACGGCCATGATTTACAGGCCTGTACGGAGTATTATTATACTTTAACCCTGGGGGTCACATAGGAATATTGTGGAGTGTTAACATAAAATACAGCACCAAGTGGATGTTGCAGGAAAATGAAGTCTGATGTTCATCTGCTGCCGAGTACATTGCGAGTTTCTACAGAAAACAAGTAAATAGTTACTATTACTACAATCTTGCTACAAGTGTTAGTATGATTTCATAAATAGCTGGTTTGTTATTCATAAGCCAGTGTGCATGAAACATAGATTTCTTTCTCCAGACTTCTCCAAACAAAGATAGAAAAAAAATCATGGCTACCTGATACCTAAAACATTTTTTGTTCCTATACAGACCATTAGTACAGTTAGTGAACCATAGATCTTATTTCTGAAGTGTAGTGAAGTGTAGGTCTGAGAAACGTTCACTACCTCCAATGACTCCCAGCATCCTTTTAATAAATTGTACAAAACCAACGCCGGTGTATTTGGAATTTTTTTTCTTTAGCATCTAGTATACCCAAGGAGTCTGTATCCAATATGCTCATTAGGATACCTACTGTCAGGTGGGTGACCCTGTTCTGCTTTGCTCCCACCACGATTAAATATCTTAGCTGGGTGCCAAAACATATGTGTTGAGCTAAAGTTGGTGGAAGTGATAGAAGGTCCTTGCAATGGCCCACTCCCCTCACTGCCTTCTTGACGTGTAAAGGGCGGTAATTGCCTCTTGCACCAGGAATCGTGACCTTTAAGGCTTGTACAAACTTGGATACATCCCCCCTCCAAAGAGGATATCACTTTGTGACACAGCATCATCAAACACCATTTTGGATGTAAAAATGGATCTAAAGTGATGGATCTTTTAAGCAATGGCAATTAACCCCATTTATAATGGGCATTAGCCATCACAGTGTCTTAATTTATTATTAGAAATGTATATAATATATATATATATATATATATATATATATATATATATATATATATATATGTAGAATTAAGTACATATAGCAATAAAAAATGCTACAAACATTCCACATATTCCACTTCTTGGATATTTGTGGAGATAGTCATCCTCCACTGTAGTTCCATTTTTTACATTCTGCTGTACTCTGGAAGGTTGGTCCATACTACAAAGGATGAGACTGGGACATTCTACTAATTAAATACTGCAAGAGTTTTTTCCATCAGTATAACTAAGCAAGGTGAGGAACAGCACCAACTGAAATAACATACAACCACTTAATATCAAGGATAATCTTGCACCACAAGGCTCTTTTCTGTTCTTTTTTTTCCTTTTGTTTTAAAATGTTATTATTCTTGTGTAAAGATGAGAGCTTAATGTGTAATTTTGAGGAATAGAGAATAGGTTATCTGTCCTACTGAACCTAAACAATGATAAAGTATATTATGTTTAGGTTAAATGGATTTTCTCATGAACACAGATAATATCCCTTTGCCCTGTTCATGACCTAGCTCTATAAACCAGAGTGCAAAGCCACTCATAATGCAGCACCTGCCCCACTGTACTTAGCATGTAATACCTGGTTGCCAATACAATTAAATAAGTACCAGCTATTTCACATTTTTTTTCACGATCCACACCTAGGAAAATGGTTAGTCAACCATTGGTAAGTCAACTATGGATATTATTTGTCTGAGGTTTCAACAATCTAATCTAATTTCTTCATGCAAGAATATAATAGCAGTTTTTAGAGAAATAGCATTTAGAGGAAAAGATCTGAACTGCACATACTTTGATCTATTGGCTAAATGATTAAATACAATTTCAGTTACGTTTTGATCGGATGGCATTAATCTTTTCATGATCACCATATTTTATAGGGTCCTTATGCTAATAGGAGCTGCATCACATGGTGTCCGCCATAACACAGCACTAAAATTAGGTCACTGAGAAGTGGTTAGTGGGCTCACTTGTATTTAGTGAGTCATTGTATGATGTGTGGTCCAGATTAGTTTTTCTCTAAATACTGGAATAATTATGAGCCGTGTCATCACAGTTTTAAGTGTTTTACTGGTACCAGCACTCTTCCCCATTTAGTTCAGACCCTTTGGAATGGTGAGAATTGTAGACCTGTTAACATGATGCACCACTGCTTGTGGAGCGCTGGGGCCCAAAAGTCTTGTGGACCTAGCATGTCAGTAAGGGGGCTAATGGGTCCTGCTAGTCCTGTGTAACGATCTTTGTGGCATTCATTTATACTTCATTTAGTCCAGACCATATGGTATACTGTAGCTGTGATGCAGTGCTTGTGGAGCGCTGGGGCCCAAAAGTCTTGTGGACCTAGCATGTCAGTAAGGGGGCTAATGGGTCCTGCTAGTCCTGTGTAACAATCTGTGTAGCATTCACTTATACTTCATTTAGTCCAGATCATATGGAATGCTGTAGCTGTGATGCAGTGCTTATGGAGCACTGGGGCTCAAAAGTCTTGTAGACTTAGCATGTCAGTAAGAGGGCTGCTGGCTCTTGCTAGTCCTGAATAGCAATCTGTGTAGCATTCACTTATACTCCATGATCTATGATTATTTTTTTTTTCATTTTTATTGATTTTTATAATTGTACATATCCATATACACAGAAGCAAATAATACTATTTACATACACATCATATCATCTCCAGATGGTGTTTTAGTAGTTTTGGATTAAGTCTATCTTTTCTTGTTGTTATTTGTTGGAATCTGCTCTGGAGAGATCTGGGTACATGCTATCATTTAGTATGTTTAAAATGACTAAAATTAGTACAAGGTACATGAACAAAGAGCAATCAAGAACATTTTTAAACAATTAACCAGTTCAAACAACGACCTGAGACTGACTAATGTATATCTATGATTACTCTTGGTAATTTGGGCTATTTATCCATTTTTCCATGCTGTTTTGTATTTAAACTATTTGTTTTCTTGTATAGAAATGTTTTTTTTTCATATACACAATTGATATTCACCTGGTTTATAATTTCACTCACACTCACCCTAGGACTTTGGATCTCTTTCCAATGTCTGGTGATGACAAGCTTGGTAGCTATTAAAGTGTGGGTGATAATTGTTCTGTTACCAACTGGAAATTTCTCTATCCCTATAAACAGTAGTGTTGTGGCTGGCAAATGTGTTATGTTGTGGTTGAATATATTTGATAGGATCTGAAATATTTCTTCCCATAGGGGTTTAATTACTGGGCATGACCATAATATATGTAATAATGATCCTAATTTAAGTTTAAGTTTGCTACCCATATGACAACATGCCCCCTTAAGCTTGTCTGAACCTCAATACATTTATATCACTAGTAAAATAGTAAGTTAACAACATATATGTACACTTCTTGTTACTTTGTAATTTATTCTAAGAGATGATTTCCTGGGGAAGCAGTAAAATGAAAAGCCTCTTTCTCTGCCATATTTCTTCCAGCCACTGAAATGTGCTCTAAGTAACCTTCTTTGTAAACATTTTAAGGCTTTAAATATACATGTCCCACTTTTCCTGTGCACAGGATGGAAATCAACATTCCATTTTTAATTGCAGAAAATCAGTATTGTATCCTCACAACTGCAGCCACTCCATCACAAATAATCTTATATAAAGCCAGCAAAGCTCTAAGCTGAGCAAGAACAAAGGCAGCTAATTAAAGAAACCATAGAATTGTCTTTGGATGTAGTTTACAGTTTAGCTGCTAGCGTTGCACATGCCATATTTAAGTGTCAACATTTCCAGCTCTGAACACTTTGTCAATCAGGCTCGATGGCAGCTCTTCTCTGAACTAGACTGTCATGGCAATACTTACTGGCATGGTATGGCATTACTTACTTAGACAGTGCAGACCTTTGACGTTTTTATGTTTCAATGAAATTCTTTGCTCAAAGCATTGTTTGCGGGTTTTTAGGAAACTATGGATGACTTTCATTTTTCAGAATGATCAATATTTTCTATATATTTTTTTATATGGTTCTACATTGCATATAACAATTGTCACATAAAAAACTTGAAATATCTTATTCTTGAAAGTCCCCTTCTCTATGGCTATGATACATTGGGGCCCCAAGTGGGGTCACTATACACCTGATTCACTTCACTTGCAGCAGATTCAAATGTTCCCTCGACCCAAATTCCAAGAATCTCTACATTTAAAGTTTATGAAAAACAATAGGGCATGAGTGTTAAATGTCACACCATATATTAAAGGAAGTTAACCATCAAAATCAAGCATGGTGAACCATGGACACTTACTCACAGATTTAGGCACCATGCCTATGGTAATCTTCTTATATTTGTTATCCATGGCCTCCTTCCTTGGCCTTTTGGATGTGTTAACAGTTCCCTCCATGCTGTAGCGTCGCAGGCTGTTACACTATGCAGTAGCATGGGGGAGGGGGGGGGGGTGAAACCAAAGCATGTAAGGCCTCTGGTTTTACAGCCCCCCTCACCGAGCCCTTCTGGATCATTAACATTTAAAAGCTGATTAAGTGGTTTATCATGTTTTATTTTGATAGTAGATTTTTTTTAAGCCACTCATATATCCTCCCTCAGTCCATAATTACAAATCAATTAAGTATAAAGCTCATAAAATGGCATAAAAATGTAACCAGACCTGCAAAAAACAAGACTTTATGGCAGCACATCAATGTCTTTTTTCTACTTCTTACATGGTTCTGTATGACTAATAGGAATTGTCTCATGAAACAAGGTAGAATGTCTCTGCTCTTGATTAATATTAACTCCAATAGAATTTTCTCCTTACATGACTCATGTGGGGTGAGCTTGATGTACGCTGCATGCTTATCACATGCATTCTTTTATCCGTGGGAGGAATGCAAACTTTAGCCCTGTGGAGCCATCGTATTATTAGCTTTAAATGATGTCAAAGTAATGAACTTATTAAAGCCATTGCAATTCATTTCACTCTTCCATAGAATGCGTGATTGGTTATTCTAGCTATTATCATTTAAGAGAAGCAAGGTATGGCTTTAATGATTATTTTCTGAAATGTATTAGTGCTTTATTTATTTTGATTAGGACGTGACAAACACAACAACTAACCACAAATATGTGGATGATACACACATGTATCCTGTCTTCTGGGAGTAGATATGATCAGAATACATGCATGCACCACAACTGTTTAGATGTGTCCTTTTACTATAACATTTTTACCTTTAACTATACATCATGCCTCTGTGTAGACGCATCTGTAGGCTGTAAGCAGCAGCCTTTCTGTTCTTGATAATAATCATTAAAATTAGCTGTTGATCTAGAGCTGTCTTTATTCTGTAATTTCTTTGATATATTTGGAAAATATATCAAAAAGTAAATGAGTGTGTGGGATAAAAGTGCTGTGTAAATTCAACACTTCAAAGGGGCTGCTCCTGCAGTTGGAATCACAACTACAACGACAATCCTGATGAATACTGTAATTGAAAACCAACAGGAGTAAAAAGTGTATCCTCTACAGTTTTACTAGTACTGTAACGAAACATGATAGCTAAACTGTTGTAAATGATAGACACTGTAGACAGATATTTGCACACTTAATTTACACCAAGAAAAGCCAAAATAACTTATTCACCCTGCTCACCTTCTCAGCAAGGAGTACAGTTTAAAGGAAAAAGGAAGAGACTTAAAGGGGTATTCTCACAGACAAGATTCTTAAATATACTCAATATAACAAAATAAGCCATTCTCTTATATACTATTATTAACAAAAATAAAGCATTTTACAGATATAGTTACATCCTGTCTCTATCAGTCCTGATGTTTACAATTTTGGTAGTTCCTTCTGACTATGGTTGGATTCTTCTCATAATTAGCTTCTCTTGTTTGCACACTGCAATGCTCTCTGCCTCCTGGCCATCCCTGGCATTACAAGACCAGCTCAGGCACAGGCACTTCCTGCCAGCAAGCAGCAGTGTGTAGAGACCTACTCTACAGGCGGCATACAGATGAGCAAAGCTGACTGTGTATTTTATTGATTAGATGATAGAGCAGACCTGACTTTGTATTTTATTGATCAGGTGAGTTAGCAGAGCTAAGAGGGTCATTGTGTTTTATATTCATCATCTCTGATCTGTTTCATCTCTATTTTCTATGTGTCAAATGCTAGTAGAATGTTCAGAAGCTAAATAACAGTGTAGACAAACCCTGTACCCTGATAATCTAAGCACATTGTCAGCACACAGCACAGATGGATCATGAAATGTCTGCTTAGAAAGTCCCCATCCACATTCTTACACTGACCTGTTTAGAGAGTGATAGCAATAAAACTGACGAAAATTTCAAAGTAAGTGTTTAAAAATGATCTTTATTGTATAACCACTAGGGGAAACCCCTTTTAAGGAGAAAGGAGGCAGAACTTTGGAAGCATCAATGTGGGAATGGTGCCATTATTCTGCTACAAGGGGTTCCTTGCCATGCCCTCATCCACAGCATGTACACAACTAAACAAGAACTTGCTTTGAAATGAATTTGACTATCATACTATTTAGATAAATTAGAATTTTGTGGTAAGGTTTAAGGACTGGATGAAACAATTTTCTGCGGAAATACAATCAATTACGCCTATAGAAACCTGGCATGCTTTACATACATTGTGAACTGGAGTGAGAATCCTACAGTACGGCATGTCTCGCATAGGTTACTATGTGCAGGATCTGTATGACTGATCTATATCTTACAGCAATATGTCTTACAGATCTGTGTGAATAATATTTCTTACATAAACTTCTGTGTAAGGCATCTATGCGAGTGAAATGTTTGTGCAGGATTAGACCAAGAAATGTTTTGACATACAGAGCTGATCCTTCTGTAATTTGTATGGAAGCCACTAGGTCATCTCATTTTGACATGTTGAGCTGATTCAAATGGATGAAAAGCCTTATAATAGAAGAATGTGACTGCATGGTCTATGTTGTCTGATGATAGGCAGTTGACATATTTGGTGAATACCCTATGCAATTGACTCAAATGCAGCACAAAATTCAGACTTTTTCAGCAGCCTGCTGCATGTTTCTGGCCATAAAAAGATTAAATAGACAATATTTAGATTTTTGCAGAGATGTAAGAAGTCAATACCTTCAACTCTCATGTCTTTCCATCTAATCTTTGTGCACATATATATTATCTTGATTAAGAGCTCCCCATTTAGTACTATCTTGTGTGAATTTAACCTTTTAATCACAGTGGGTCACTGAAAGTATACTCTGAACGATTGATTTTAATCCCATCTTGCTAGTAGTTGACATAAACAGATTAAGTATAACAGACTGGCAACTTCTGATGATTTGAAACTCCCAGTCAGATGTTATTTTGCAATCTGTCCTCATCATCAAATTCTCCAGAAGTGGTTCCTTGTGACAAAATGGTTTCCAAGTAAGAAAAATCAATATTATCTAAGCCAACACATGGCATCATCTTAAAAAGGTTAAACTATAATAAGGAGAGGATAGTTTTGAGTGAAGAGACCTTCATTGAAATGTTATTATTAGATCTGTTCCTGTAACACGTATATTATCGATAAAGAATGAAAATCATGGAATTTATCATATATATGTAATGATACATAAAAAGAGAAGGGTGGTTAGTCTGGCTGGGAAACATTTACAGAGTATACTTAGTAATTATTTATTTCCCCAAGGTGATGGATTTTCTCAGCTTTTTCTTTTTTCAAAGAACATAAATAAAGAATTTACATGCAATATATTTCAGTTAATATAGGCAGTCCCCTACTTGAGAACGCCTGACTTACAGACGACCCCTAGTTACAAACGGACCTCTGGATGTTGGTAACTTAACCAAGGGACTGCCTGTAATTAAAATGACACAATAGTCTATTACAGTTCGTGTATCACACATATTTCTTTCCTGAAACTTCAAGGTGTTGTCCCACCAAAGACAATTTGATATTGTGGTGCACAGCCGTAATGTATTTGGTACATTAACCACATTTATGAAGGGGTTTAGAAGTTGATAAACTTGCTTTTTGTTGGTCTGATTATACTCCAGATATTGGGCTAAAAAGTATTTGGAAGCTAGAAGTACAGGAATAGTGTTTGGAATGAAGAGGCCTAACTGAGCAGCATAAAAAAAATTGTGAGTATCAGAAAAGCAGCTATATTGTGGCACCAACATGTAATAAAAATAGCGCACATTGGAGCAGCAACAAAAGAAAAAGGCAGCAGCCAAGCAACTGGCTCAAAGTCAATAGTAAATGCCCCCCAATTATCCCCTATCCAAAGATTTGGTATTCGCTTCAATAAGACTTCAAGGATGGTTATGTCCACAAACCTGCGAATGGAGAGTCTGCCACACATTCAGCCAATGCATACATGGAGGCCTTTTACCATTCTCCTACATACAATTCCCAGCATTAAAGGGATTGTCTTATTGATGTTGCGTGTGTAATGAAAAGTTATACAATTTCCCAATATATTTTCTGTATCAATACCTCGTGGTTTTCTAGATCTCTGCTTGCTGTTTACACCAACTGGAGACAAATATATCTATGATCATGTGATGTCCAGCAGGTGCAGAAGCTGTTATTATCACAGAGAGTAATCAGAGCTGTGTGATAATAACGGCTTGTGCACCTGTGTGACATCACATGATCATAGGCAAATTTATATCCACTGGAAGTAAACATAGAAGCTTTCTATAGCAGGACAGCAAGCAGAGATCTAGAAGAATGAGAGGAATTGATTCGGAAAGTATTTGGGAAAATTCTACCTTTTTCCTTACAAAAACCGTGAATTATTTGCTGAATGTGGACAATCCCTTTAAGACTCAAACTGAGTCTCTCATAATTTTGTGTTACGGACTCACAGCAGAAATGGGATTTCTTGCATCATAAAAATCTATGATGCAAGTTACCCTGATTCCCCGATAAACACCTGTGCCGACACTGTACTTGATTACAGTGTCTCCTTTCTTCATATATCCCTAATGCAAAAAGTGCCATCTCTAGCAGTTTGGTCAAACACATGGCTCTGCATGGTCAATGACCATGGGCTGATCACGGATAGTGTTAAACCTCCCTGACAGTGAAGATCATTACATAACAGAGTTCAGGTGTTTGTTCCAGTAAAGATAAGGTTGTATAAGTGTGTTTATTATTATGATCTATCATAATATCAAAATTATGCAAAATACCAATCACGTTTGTGTGAATAAGGCCTTAACCCATGATCAGGACCTGTATTATACAGGTCCTATCTCTTACATACGAGATAGGCTCTGTAGGTTTGTCCTTAAGTAGAATTTGTATGTAAGTCAGAACTGTATATTTTATTATTGTAACCCAAGCCAAAATTATTTTGGCCTCTGTGACAATTGGATTTAAAAAAATTTGGGTTGTCATAATAACCAGGTTAGGCAACAAATGTTTATAGTAGACTCCTTTGATAACTCTTAGGCTACATGCACACTGCCGTTGTCCGCCGCACCGTAGCATGGCGGGCACACGGCAGCGCACAGGGAGAGGAGGAGGAGGTGAGCGCTGCTCACCCCCCCTCTATAGGAACATATGGGGCACGGCGCCGTAATATGGGAAAAGATAGGACATTTTCCCAGGCTACGGAGTGGTGCGGTGCCGCACTTGTGCTGCACCGTACCACACCCGTACCATGCCGTGAGCCCATAGAAGTGTATGGGGGACGTATATCGGCCGTACATTCGTCGGCCGTATATACGTCCCCCATACATGTGTGTGAATGCAGCCTTACTGTTGATCATTGTAGCCTGGGACTAAAGTACAGTACATTATGAACATCCAGAGGGCCGTTTGTAACTATGCGTCGTCTGTAAGTCGGGTGTTCTTAAGTCAATTAGACCAGATTTTAAGGTGGTCATGTGCCTCGTTTCCAATCCAAAAATGCAATCCTTGTACCATGAACAATTTTTTTCTATTTTTATGATGGAAAATGCAATGGTTGACAGAAGACATTTTAATAGCATCAGTCATAACTGACTTAAATGTGTTAATAGAAACAGAAGGTCTCTCTCCCCATATATATGTACACATACTTCTAATGCAGATCTACATATATAAATATGCACATATTAATGCCAGAATGAAAAGTTAACATTATACAAGCAGAAAGATTAAAAAACCATCACAAATTCATGGTTGGAGAGAAGTCAGTACAATTTACTATATGCTTGTTTTTCGTCACCAGGATGAATATGAATGTACTGTATACATCGAGCCATTGTATATAAACCCTGTCTGCATAGTACCTTTCCATTCATTCCATATGCTAGGTCTGGTCTTACAATGTGACTAAAACAGATTTGCCCTGATTCTTTTCCATTATTATTCTAGCAGCTGATGATTTGTGCAGCATAGTTACCCTTCTCTAATGTATAGCAGAGAAGACCAAAAAAAAATGGAAAAAGAAAATACATGACATTGTAACTAAACCCAATAGTATGAGAACTATTGAGAAATGTACTATTATTATTATATTTCTATATGTTAGTTTCACTAAAGTGAAGGTTATTTTGATGATGGTTAGAACATTGGATTGTAGAATTATTTTGAATTTTAGAGACTACAATAATAATAAGGGGCTTGTATCATTGTGAACGGTGCAGCTGTTACAATGATTATTCTACTGATTCAATTGGCAGTGTACATTTTATATGTAAGTTTGAGTGTGTAAGGAAGATGATAAGAATACAGTGGCAGGCAGACGCTTCAGTATCCGCTGCTGCTTCCCGCTTCCACAAGGATCAGAGTGTTTCTTTTTTCTTTATTCATCACAGCTGTTTATCTTGTCTCTTCTTTCTAGAGCCTGTGTATCTTTGACATATCATCATAAGCATATTTCCACCACTGACCAAGCCAAACACAGGGTTCACAAATCCTGTACATATCTTCACTGAAACATATGGATAATCCTGCTGACCATACGCTTCTACTTTGTAAGCATTTCTCAATGTGCAATCTGATTTGGCAAAGCGCCCACTCTAATATAATTGGCATTTTAGTCATCTAAGGTAGCGAAAAGTCAAACACATGTGATCAAATGGAACTACACATACAGTTAGATGTATACCGCCTACACACTATGCGGTAGATATCACAGAGTATAACCATACAAAACATTTAGGTTATTCCTTTTACAAATGGATTTCATAGATGTTATTAATATGTTCATTAGGGAAACAAAAAAAATAATTACTTTTTTTTTATTTATACTTATTGGGAGGTCCAGTATAAAAAGGAAAAAAAAGGATGCTTATTTAACTAAAGTGACTCTACATGGAGTCACCACCATTTATTGACCCAATGTAGCATTTCATTGCCCCCACTTGTCATGATCAGCTGATTGTCATGGTGACTCCTTTTTAACAAGAGGATTTCCATTTTGGCCAATGTTTATAATAAAAAATGTAAAACTTTAATTTGATAAGCATGGTATGACATGAAGCAGAACCAAATTTTACTTAATTCACTGACATTAATGAATGATTACATTTTACAAATAATATTAATGGGCCCCATTAACATGAACCTTTAACCCCTTAACAAAGCGTGCCGTAATAGTACAGCGTGTGTTGGGTGTGGGTGAATGGAGAGGGCTCATGGGCTGAGCATTCTCCATAGCCAGTAAGTCATTTGCTGCATATTGCAGCAAACATTATAATTTTGCACATTGTAATGAATGAGGAGGATAATCCCCATATACTACCATACTATAGTATGGCAGTACAGGCATAGGTTACGTACAAGATAGGTTCTGCAGATTTGTTCTTAAGTTGAATTTGGATGCAAGTCGGAATTGTATACTTTATAATTGTAACCACAGTCAAAAATTTTTTGGTCTCTGTGACAATTGGATTTTAAAAACATTGAGTTGTCATAAGAACCAAGATTAACAATAAATCTTAATTACAGACGCCTGTGATAACTGTCATAGCTGTTTATTGTAGCCCATGGCTAAAGTACAGTAAATTACTAAAATACAGAGGTCCTTTTGTAACTAGGGGTTGTCTGTAAGTTGGGTGTTCTTAAGTAGGGGACCGCCTGTATATGGTAGGTTCAATTAGACAACCTAGGATTAAAGTACCCTAGGGCACTGATGGCGAACCTTTTGGAGACCGAGTGCCCAAACTACAGCCAAAATCCACTTATTTACAGTGAAGTGCCAAGAGGGCATTTTTAGCAGTAACTACCTGTTCCTTCTTCATCTTTCAATTGTATTGGCACCTTGAGGCCACCAATACAGTTGAAAGAAGGGGGCAAATTCAGACTCTTGCTGTAGTTTCTCTTCAGGGTCTCTCAGTACAGGAAGGTCCAGCAGGGTGACCTCCAAAGATAATGCAGCTCTGTCAACTCCCTCTCACTTTTCCCGCAGTTCCAAACAGGCAATGTAATGTTGCTTTAAAATAGCGCTGAGAGCAACAACTCTTAAGTTGCCTGGGACTGCAGTTGGATTTTGTCCTATTTGGTGAAGTCTGTCCTGGAGTGCCCACAGAAATGGCTCTGAGTGCCACCTCTGGCACCAGTGCCATAGGTTTGCCACCACTGCCCTAGGGGGTCTGAAAAATAGTAAAAATAAAAAAAAAAGTAAAAAAATGTGTTTTAAAAAAACTACAAATTTGAATCATCCTTTTCCCTAGAAGTCATATAAGTAAACAGTAAAATTTATCAACACACTACCTATCACCGCATCCAAAAATGCCCTATCTAAAAAACATAATGCATGTTTAACCCCGTAACAAAAAATAGCACCCAAAGTGGGTTTTTTTTGCCATTTTGAAAAATATAAAAAATTCTATAAAAAGTGATCAAAAGGTTATAAAGTCCTAAAAATTGTAGCATTGAAAACATCATCAAAAGTCTCAAAAAACGACACCACCCACAGCTCAGTACAATGAAGTATGAAAAAGTTATTAGCACCAGAAGATGCAAAATTAAAAAAAAAATTTGTACAAGAGGTTTTCATTTTTGTAAATGTATGAAAACATTATAAAACCTATACAAATTTGTTGTCACCGTGATCGCACTGACCCAAAGAATAAATTAGACTTGTCATTTGGGGCACACAGTGAAAGCCGTAAAAACCAAGCCCACAGGAAAACGGCACAAATGCGTTCTTTCACCCTTTTCACTGTATGTGGAAAAAAGGGCCAGGTCGTTAAGGGGTTAATCGTAGGTTTGGAAAAAAAATCCTGTAATTCATCTTTATGAAATATAGAATTTCTATTGTGTCATTGTTTTAACATGCTGAATAAGCAGGGGAATTATTGCTGACCTTTTTATACAATGTTTGGACACTAGAAGTCTCTGCAAAATTGCACTAAGGGTGACATTAGTATACTTTACATGTTTCCAATACTCATATGTATACATTTTCATAGAACCTATAAATTGTTACAACCCTACTATAGTGGCTTTAATAGGATAGAATATAAAATAGGTGTGAAAGTATTAATTGATTTTCCATAAATGCTGTGATGGTCAGTGTTTGTCTTGGCTCATATATGTAGTACTTAATTTTCTGTACAACTAACAGGACCCTACATATCACTTACATAAGAGGTGTTTAATGGCCACACGTTATTACACACAGCTGTTAATGTGTAATATGAGTACAGTTCATGTCTGTTTACAGTATTTCCCTTTTTTTTACATATTTGGGCTGAGTTTTATACATTCCTGCTTCATCATTCAAATTTATATATAGTATCTACCATTACATATATATATATATATATATATATATATATATATATATATATATGCACCCATAAAACCTAACAAATCCATACAGTCACCAGACCAAATGCAGCCCTCATTTTTATGTCCCACAGGGTCTGTAGTATGTATGTATAAGCCTGATGCAGATGTTTCATACAGTGCCACAATAGCCATGACCAGATCTTCACTGAAGCTCCAATTGGGGCCCCCACAATAGCCCTAGCACATAAAGCTGACCTACTCTTCTTACACATCTGTTAGGACCCCACACCCTAAATGTTACTTTCAATGATGGGGAATTTAGGTTGTACGTTATTGAGAACAAGAAGAAGGGGCTTTACTTGTTTGAGAGGAGAATTTTACATTTTCTACAGTGTTAAAAGTAATATCAGCCATAATATCAACTTAAAGACTAATGTGGACATGGGTGAAATTGAATTTGTCATGGCTGCCTAAGTCTACAGTACACTTCAAATGCCAAAAATAAAAAAAATCTCTCTTTTGCCTACAGATAAATGTAGGAACAATGGGGGAGAGTTATTTTCTCTTTCTAGTTTTACTTTGTTAACCCCTTAACAACCAGGCCCTTTTCTGTTTTTTCATTTCTCCTTGTACAGAGCTCTGTGATGGCTTGTTTTCTGCTAAATAAATTGCACTACATAGTGAGGGTATTTAATATTCCATACCATGTCCTAGGAAGGTGGGAAAAATTCCAAATGTAGTGAAATTGGTGAAAAATGAATTTTCTTGTGGGCTTGGAGTTTACGACTTTCACTGAACACCCAAAATGACATGTCTACATTATTCTTTGGGTCTGTATGATCATTAGATACCACGTTTATATAGGTTTTATAATGTTTTCATAGATTTACAAAACTTTAAACGTGTACAAAAAAAAAAATCTTCATTTTACCATGTTCTGGCGCTAATAACTTTTTCATACTTTGATGTACTGAGCTGTGGGTGGTGTCTCTTTTTATGACTTTTGATAAAGTTTTCAATGCCACAATTATTTAGGACTGTATGGCCTTTTGATCACTTTTTATTGAATGTTTTATATTTTTTAAAATGGCCAAAAGTGTCATTTCCGATATGGGCAGTATTTTCCGCTATGGAGTTAAATGCCGGGGATAACCGTTATTACATTTTTATAGATAGGACATTTTGGAACACAGCCACACCTAACATGTTGATGGTTTTTACTGTTTATTTATATTTATATCAGTTCTAGGGAAAGGGGGGTGATTTGAATTTTTAGGTTTTTTTAAACGCATGACATACGTCAGTAAGGGGTTGAATTGCACCTGTGCGTGTTAGTCTTATATTGCTGTTTGGTATGTGGGATGCAACTTTACAAAAGTTGAGTATTTTTTCACAAAAAAAGTTGCAAAGTTGATTGTCCTGGAACTGGTACAATTTTTTTCGGCTTAAAAGTTGAAGATGACCACTACAACTAACAGGTGGTTTCCTTAGATAAATAAATCAAATCAAACCAAAAGCTGTGCGTCAAGAGTTCTAGTCCAAATACGGAAAAGTCCCAGAAAAATGTGCAAAAAAGAAAACTGCGCAACTTTTTTGAACTAACACTTGAAAGAAAAATAAGGATTAATCTCCCCCAATATATTCTAGGATTTTAATATAGCCGTACTATTAATAAATGAAATTATCGCCATCTTTTCCTTTTTGAGGACTAAAGAGATAATAACAAAGGCTAGGTTTAACAATGTAATGATAATATGATAATACATCTTTATTTACAGTATGCTACAGATTTGCCATTAAATGTTCAGTGCATTATAGTACCAGAAAATTGGCCTATTCATATGACCAACAATCATTGGGCAATGCATGTAAAACCCCAAATCATAGTTTTATATACATTTTTAAATGTTGCTTGAGAACACACCAATAATGCTATATGTAAAAAAGCTCTAAGGCAGAAACAGTTCCTTGACCTTTCTTATACTGGCTGTAACAGGAATAAAATCATTCTATGTGAAAATGGTTTAAATATAATGCAAGTATAAAAGAACTTTACTTGCTAGGAGTAATTTTATACATACGGATAATGAAGTACTACAAAACTCTTATAGACGTATAGCTAGTGTAGTTAAATGAAAACAATATCCACTTAATGCACTGTTCGAGAGGTGACAAATGATACTGCCAATTAAATAAATGTACATATTACTAGCTTTATATTCATGAATGGTAATTCTAACCTATTAATCAAAGCAATGAATCGTTCCTGAGAAAGCTCAGTGAGTGCTACTATTGTTTCACAGAAAAAAACAGTGATATTTAATAGAACCGTGACAGTCCTAGATAAGAGAAGACATTTAAGTAGTCCCATTAATTGTGCAGTTGACAGATATAATGCAAGCATGCTTTACTTAAAAAATCACTGTATGTGACAGAAGCAGATGATATATGGATATTTTGATGGTGCTCTATAGGAATTTAATACAAGGACATAGGCTGATTGGGTGCTACCTGTGTATATATACTCTGAACACTGAAAAATGCAGTATAAAACCTACCAATACCAATATAGATGTTATTGGCTCAACATGACACACAAAAAATGAACTTAAGATAATTAAAGGTCTTATGTACCCCAAAAGTAAATGAAAATTGCAAGTTGTCCAACAAAACCCAAGACATTATACAATAGAGTGATAAAAAGTATAGGTTATGTGGCAACAAGGAAAAAGGTTATGGATTATCACAGCAGTGGGAAGGGTTAATACCCACAGTATAGGGTACAAGCCTTGACAAACTGAACTCTTAGGTAGAGAAACTCCAGAAAAATTAGCAGGACTCCTGGAAAAGTTGGAGATGCAAGTGCAGATACAAAGTTTCAGTCCCTCAATTTTTCAAGCTTACAAAATGGTGATCCTCATCTGGGAGCCAAGAGTAGTTTGGAAACAAAACTACTGCACATGTGTCATCAGGTTACCTGAATATGGCTATAAACAATAGATTACAAGACTACACAGGATCAGCATTATATACAAGTATATGAAGATCTTGATCTTTGTTGACTGTTTATTTATGTTGGAATGATTAAAAGAGCTATGATAACATAAGCAAAAGTAGGCACAGCAATGATTTCGACATAGCAATTTCGAAGGCATTCATATTTAAGGTTCTATCCAAAGACTAACCCAACACTGTGCTGACAGCTGTGCACACATCCAACTAAATATATAATTTATTTTGCTCAATTGTAAAATTGTACACGGCTATCTGATGACTGCACAGCAGCTGATGTGAATTTTGGATGATGTCCTCGGCTCACTCTCCTCAAAAAGAAAATGTCTTCAATCATGGACTAAAGGAAACAGTTTCCTAAATTCAACATTGAAGTCATTTTTTTTTTCATTTACTTTCAGGTGAAAAACACACTGCTCAAATAAATCATCCTTTGAAAAATTCAATTTCTTTACAGTTTTCAGTACATTTATTTATCAGCCTTAACACATGACCTCCCCAAACAACAGCACAATGCCCATCACAATGAGTCCATATCTTCCAATAGTTAACAAACTCTTCTTTGATGATGTATAACTTGTCACTATTAATCATGCTATAAATTGTACTATTTTAAGCGAGGACAAATGTATTTATATAATGGGGGAGATTCATTATGCCTTCTCTGCCAGTTTTGCTGCAGAGAAGGCACATGAATCTCCCCCTCCCTGCGAGTTTACCTGTTTTTCCGACCTGCACACCACATTGGTTGTGTAGACACCAGGCCAGCCAAATCTGCTATAGTATACGCCGGAAAACCGGTGGAGACTATAGCAAAAAACTTTGACAGGTCTGAACTGGCAGAGTTGCCCCTTTATTTACCAAGAGGCCAAAGCCTCTTAGTAGGTATGGCCACCGGGCCGCCAGTAGGGGAACTTTCAAAATGCTAGTCTTAATGAATTCCCGCCAATGTATTAATTAGAGTAATTATTCAAACATATTCAAAACAAATTAATGAATGCAACGACCAATATATAGGTCAGTAGTTTAGAAATCCCATCAACATCATCAACACATAAACTGCATATTACATGTCTATATGGTTATCTATCTAACCAATAGTTGTCTATCTTACAACAATTATCTATTTATCCATCTATGCCAACAGAGAGCAATAATCAGCATTACTGTATATGTAAGTGTTCATTTGAATCTTATCTTACATCATCCTATGAGGCAGATTCACAAATCTTAGCTGGTTATCAAACTGTACACATCCCCCTTATTGTAAAATTGTACTACAATCAGAAGAATATTGTGAATGTTCTCTTTAGTTACACCTTGGGTCACCCTAAGGCTCTCTCCAAGAGCATTTCACTAGTCTGGTATGAGTTATAAATGTATATGTGTCTGTATAGTGGTAGGCACTGCAGAAGCAAGAAGCCTAAGATGTCTCTGCAAATATCATGGTGGTCTGGGCAAAAAGGAGATATGGAAAGTAAAGTAATGTATGAGGACCAGTGAGTGGTTTTCAATGGTACCGGAACCGGAACACACCTCCTGAGAGCCCTTTTCAAACATCCTTAAATCAAGGTAAAAAGCTATTATCAGCTTTCAGTTTTTCCGGTTTTCCGGACATCAAATCCAAACTTAAACTTTTGGCTGAAGTCCAACTTCTGTGACCCCGCAATGTTCACCATGGACCTGGACATTGCGGTTTGGGTCTCTGCTCATCAATACTAGTGAAGTTTGCATGGCATAGCTGTCTTCTTGTTGCAGCCCAGGTATGTGTTAAAGGAAACAACCTCTGTTTTCACAGAGAATGGGAGAAGGAATGTTCAGTACTATATTATCATTGATGAAGAGCAATAGAAATCTTTCTTTACCTTACATTTTTGGAACTGTTTTACCTTGGGAATTATGCTATAGTTCTTTATGCCACAGTTTAAATAGACAGCAAATTTGATCATCAAAACTACTATGGTCAAAACAATCTAAAGATAATTAAATGAAATGTGTTACCTTGTATCCTTGGTCTGTGTATGATTTTCCAGTCCTGCAACCTGTCAATAAAAGGATTGTGCATGTTAACATGATATAGTATGGGATGTTGTATGGCACATTCATATATTCTAATCAGCTGATAACATACTACAATGTTTGGACAAAAGGGCAATAGTTTCTTTAATCCTCACTTTTATTTGAAATCTCATCCATTTACCTATAAAACTATCTCCTCCAAAGTCATTAAAAGTGAACAGAGAAGAGTCCTGTTTTACCTGAGATGAGTAAAGTTTAGAGGCTGGAGGGAGAGCTTCACTTGAGATGCCTATATTGACACCTATGAATCTAGAAGCATGGCTTTGGTGTTATATTAAAGATAAGAAACTCACCTTTTGAATCTCACCAGCCTTGTGGTAACTAGATCTTTATCTGCAGCGTTCATTTCTAAAACTGATATTTATCTTTAATATGACACCAAAAGCATGGTTCTAGGTACCAAGAAAGATGAATCAGAGGTAATTCTCCCCCTCCAGCTACTAAACGTGACTTGTGCTTAAGCGGCCACATGCCTCCTTCCTGGCAGATACCTCAAGAGGCTTACATCTCTTTATGTATTTGTGGGGAGGCTGGTTCGCCAGGTCTGACCAGCGAACAAATGGTATTTAGAGAGTATGCAGTAACGCCCCATGCCAGCCCAGTCTGTCAGTGACTGCACCCCTCCACGCCCATATGGTGTGTAGGTATATTAATAAAATAATCGCAATTTCTTGCAGTGTGCCCTTCTCTGTTTGTTGTTCTTTGTTCTCTGTCTATATAAAATCCCTTAAACGATTTTTTTAATTCCAAGGACACGTGGTTGTCCCATCCAGTTCAATAAAGATAACATGACATTTATCCTTACTTTATGAGATATTTTCCATAGCAATTATTACAGTATGTAAAACAAGAAGGAAAAACAGTTTTCATTAAATATGTTTATGTATTTATGTTCCTGTATCACATTGCATGAACAAATTCATGGGATTAAATAATAATGTATCCAAGTAGTTGTTAGCAAGTTATTAATATATTAAGGTTTGGATTTTATTTGCAAATTGGGTGATATATGTAAAAAGTACAGGAAAAACCAGTGTGCAGCTAAATCTCTCAGGACTATGAGAGGCTTGTGAAATATTATTGGATGTGTGCCATAATCACAGACATGGTATATGAATGTCCTGCAATGTGAAGTGCCATAAAAAAAAAATCAATGTATTTACATCATTTTTATGGTGCAGATAAAATGGAAAATATGGTGTTAAAATGCCATATTTATTATTTTCCTTTCCCACTGTGTCCCAGTACATTCTTATTTGAAAAACATTTTAAAAACAGATCTAACCTGGAGATAGTTTTAACCCGCACCACATCCATCAAGAGGGCATCAATGAGTTTCTAAACATAGAAAACCCGCAGCATCCAGGTGTTCTATAAATGTGAGTGGCATCTATAAAAATGTCATTACTGCTTGTTATCTTCCCTATAAACTTCAATGACTATACAAACAAAGAACATTGAAAATGTCATGTAAAAGCGTGAAACTTGATTTTCTATACAGGTGGTTCCAGGAACATTTCTTCAACTGGTTCTTTAAATGGTCACAAGTTTTTCAACATATTATTTATAAATCCATCTCACAAAGGAATATATGATACTTTTAATATACAGTGCCTACAAGTAGTATTCAACCCCCTGCAGATTTATCAGGTTTGATAAGAAGCAAATAAGTTAGAGCCTTCAAACTTCAAACAAGAGCAGGATTTATTAACAGATGCATAAATCTTACAAACCAAAAAGTTATGTTGCTCAGTTAAATTTTAATAAATTTTAAACATAAAAGTATGGGTCAATTATTATTCAACCCCTCAAACCACCAGAATTCTGTTTGGTTCCCCTAAAGTATTAAGAAGTAGTTCAGGCACAAATAACAATGAGCTTCACATGCTTGGATTAATTATTTGTTTTTCCAGCCTTTTCTGACTATTTAAGACCCTCCCCAAACTTGTGAACAGCCTCATACATGGTCAACATGGGAAAGACAAAGGAGCATTCCAAGGCCATTAGAGACAAGATCGTGAAGGGTCACATAGCTGGCAAGGGGTACAAAACCCTTTCCAAGGAGTTGGGCCTACCTGTCTCTGCTGTTGGGAGCATCATCCGGAAGTGGAAGGCTTATGGAACTACTGTTAACCTTCCACGGCCTGGACAACCTTTGAGCTGAGGCCAGGCTTGTCCGAAGAGTCAAGGCTAACCCAAGGACAACAAGGAAGGAGCTCCAGGAAGATCTCATGGCAGTGGGGACATTGGTTTCAGTCAATACCAAAAGTAACGTACTCCACCGCAATGGTCTCCGTTCTAGACGAGCACGTAAGGTACCTTTACTTTCAAAGCGTCATGTCAAGGCTTGTTTACAGTTTGCTCATGATCACTTGGAGGACTCTGAGACAGACTGGTTCAAGGTTCTCTGGTCTGATGAGACCAAGATCGTGATCTTTGGTGCCAACCACACACGTGACGTTTGGAGACTGGATGGCACTGCATACGACCCCAAGAATACCATCCCTACAGTCAAGCATGGTGGTGGCAGCATCATGCTGTGGGGCTGCTTCTCAGCCAAGGGGCCTGGCCATCTGGTTCGCATCCATGGGAAGATGGATAGCACGGCCTACTTGGAGATTTTGGCCAAGAACCTCCGCTCCTCCATCAAGGATCTTAAGATGCGTCGTCATTTCATCTTCCAACAAGACAACGACCCAAAGCACATGGCCAAGAAAACCAAGGACTGGTTCAAGAGGGAAAAAATCAAGCTGTTGCAGTGGCCTAGTCAGTCTCCTGACCTTAACCCAATTGAAAACTTGTGGAAGGAGCTCAAGATTAAAGTCCACATGAGACACCCAAAGAACCTAGATAACTTGGAGAAGATCTGCGTGGAGGAGTGGGCCAAGATAACTCCAGAGACCTGTGCCAGTCTGATCAGGTCTTATAAAAGACGATTATTAGCTGTAATTGCAAACAAGGGTTATTCCACAAAATATTAAACCTAGGGGTTGAATAATAATTGACCCACACTTTTATGTTTAAAATTTATTAAAATATAACTAAGCAACATAACGTTTTGGTTTTTAAGATTTATGCATCTGTTAATAAATCCTGCTCTTGTTTGAAGTTTGAAGGCTCTAACTTATTTGCTTCTTATCAAACCTGCTAAATCTGCAGGGGGTTGAATACTACTTGTAGGCACTGTAGCTTATCCATTCATGCAAATGACAGTCGTCACAGAGTCTCACAGAGACTCTGGACTGTCATAGCAATGGATCAGCACCCCATGACGAAGCCATGGGAAGGTGAGGCGACAATCCTTTCCTAAATGCACAATTTCGCGGATACAGTTTTGCCGGCAAATGGGTGATCGGTGCCTGCATTGGACTGAAGGGACAGATGTCAGCTCATAAGCCCTCTTTATATTCCCCTTGTCACTTGCCTACATACTGTTATGGCAGTTTGTGAAAAGTGGTTAGAATTGCTGTTTTGTGAGTTTGCCTTTAAAAAATCTTTATGGTTTCCAAAGTATGTGCGGGTCCATTTCTCAATATTTTGTTGTTTAACCCCATAAGGACGCAGGGTATTTTCGCTCATTTCTCGCTCTCCATCTTCAAAAATCCATAACTTTTTCATTTTTCCATGTACATTTCCCTGCCATGTAGTGGGAAGCCGTAAAAAAATTCCAAATGTGGAAAAATTTTAAAAAAACTGCATGTGCGTCACGTTCTTGTGGGCTCAGTTTTTACGACTTTCACTCTGCGCTCCAAATAACGCCTCAGCTTTATTCTTTGGTTCGGTCGATCGCGGTGATACTAAATTTATGTAGGTTTTATTGCGTTTTAATACATTTTCAAAAATTAAACGAATGTGTACAAAAAGGAAAACTTTTTTTTTGCCATTTTCTGAAGCTACTAACTTTTTCATACTTTGGGGTATGGAGCTATGTGATTGGGGTATGGAGTAGTGTCATTTTTTGTGAAATAAGACGACGTTTTCATTGCTACCATTTTGAGGTATGTGCGATATTTTGATAATTTTTTATTACATTTTTTATGTCATCTAAAAAGGTGTAAAAGTCGAATTTCGGACATTTGGGCGCCATTTCCCGTCTCGGAGGTCACTGCCGGACGTAACCGGTTTTATATTTTGATAGATCGGGTATTTTGGGACGCAGCGATACCTAATGTGTCTGTGATTTTTACTATTTATTATATTTTATATCAGTTCTAGGGAAAGGGGGGTGATTTGAACTTTTAATATTTTATTATTTTTTTACATTTTTAAACTTTTTTTTTCTTTTTTTTCCCACTATTTCTTAGACCCTCTAGGGTACATTAAACCTAGATGGTCTGATCGCTCCTGCCATATACGGCAATACAACTGTATCGCAGTACATGGCATTTCTGCACTGTATACATTACAATGAGCCACAGGCTCATTGTAATGGATGTGCAGGAACAATGTATCCTCGGGTCAAACGAAGACCCGAGGGTACCATGGCAACCGCTCGCCGCCCCCCGATGACGTTCGGGGTAGCGGCGAACGGAGGTAAGATCGCAGCGTCCATGCGCCACCACATTTAAAGTGCCGCCGGCGACTTGGTCTGGCTGCCATGGAGACCGGGCAGCTCCGGGGCACATGCCAGTCCTCGGAGCTGCCCAGAAGTGGATCGGATCCCCCGGTAAGCGGCACGGGGGATCCGATCCACAGCTCAAACACACTTACACGCCGCGGTCAAACATGTGTAAGGGGTTAACACCCGCGATCGGAGCCGGCTCCGATCGCGGGTGTTAGCGCAGGCTGTCAGCTGTACTAGACAGCTGACAGCCGCTGCTTCTGGTACCGGCTCCGTTCGTGAGCCAGTGCCAGAAGCAGGACGTTATAGAACGTCCCCGTGCGCTAAGCATCTAGCCCCGGGGACGTACTATAATGTCCTGGTGCGCCTAGGGGTTAATCATAAATATATATGCTGTAAGCTTGGACAACCATTTACATGTTGTGTTTTAAATGCAGGGGATTTAGAGTTCTTTTTATAAAAAAAACTGTTGTACATATAAGAAATGTATTAGTACAACATTTTAGAGATACATTATGATTAAAATATGTGACCATATACCAATATTTAGGTCAAATGCACCTCTCTTGTACAGTACATGTGCTTCTTCAATTACCAGTAAAACTGACACCTATGTTTTGCTCCAACATTAACCCTAAGAGTACTAATTGATAAATGCCTTCAATCATTTGCTTTTAGCACAAATGCACATTGCAATGCAATATTTTAATGCAGCCATTGAAAAGCTAATCCTGTGACACTGTGGAGCGCTCCTCTGAACAACTCTAAGTTTTTATGCAAGACATGGTTTGGAGCTAGAGCAGAAAATAATTGGCTCTGCAGAGAAAGTTGATAAGGAATAAAATGAGATGACTGCCAAAGCAAAACTCTGTCTGAAATGACACTGTCACCAAAGGTTTCTCTAACCTGATCTTCATTTTGGCTTATCATTTTCAGAAACTGTAAAATGGCTTTAGTGGTCTGAAAGCAAAGCCTGCATTGCAAGGGATTGATTTGGTTGCCAAGTGAAACGGCCTACATTAACCTGCCACAGATATCTAAATATGTTGATAGAAGTATGCTGTGGAGAAAATTGTCTTAGAAATTTGTCTGATCTCTTATTTGTAAAGCGCCTTTTCTCGGTAATGTGCCTGTTCGAGTTGCTGTTTATGCCTGTTGGGTACATAAGTTGGCCCAGTTCATTTCTCTGCTCAATAAACAACTAAATACAAATCAAAAGACAATGCCGAGCTGATTGCACTTTCACTCTGCGGCAAAGGAAAACCTAAGAAGGTAGAAGGCTGAAGAAGAAAATACACGTCTTGCACAGCTATTTAGCTGTTTTTTTAAAAACATACTTCTCTGCATTACTTTTAATGTAAGACAGTAAAAGACTGGATTTTGTCAGTCACAACTTGACCATGAAACCCTGATCATTTCTATTCATGCATAGTTATCCATGAATGCATAAGCCTAAATAGAGCAATTGAATCTCCCCTCAGCTATGGTATGTAAAAAAAAAATGTGCATTTCCAGTAAGTCACATCATGTAGTTAGGACAATCTGGCAACACATTCAAGTGGTCCAAATTCTAATCTGCGATAAACAGGAACATGGAGCTTTCTTTTACATATGAAACAACATGTGGTATAAGGTTTTTTTCTGTAGCATGAATTTCTGTTAAATGTCAGTTTATGCAGTCAGGTATACACTTTTCATGGTAGTGATATAAAGCATATATTCCTCTTCAAGTTATCCGGATGAAACTGTTAAAATTTGGCCCAGTAGGCCTTATTTGATATCACAGATAAGAGATGTTTTATCACGGCTTTAAATGATTGTCCGCTTAACACTAGGGGATATATTTATCAATGCTGTCAAAGATTTGGATAGGGGAAATGTAAATGAAACACTCCAGATTCATCACAATGGCTCATACTGGATAATACACTTTCTGTTTAGATGGTGAAGTTTTAGTTCATACCTCCTACTTACATGAGTGCTCTGCAGATTTTGCCCAAGAATCTGTAGAGGGCTCTGGAGCAGGGCTTGCTCATCCAAAGAGATCAAAGCAATACAATGGTAACAGCTCACAACATATGGACATAAGACTGATACAAAATGACGGGGGTTACAGCCCTATTGATACTAGCCCCTCCGTTCTTTAGGGGCACTTTGATTCCAATTCATTTTATTTTGTGTGGTTATAAGTTATGTTTCAAAGGCGTTCAACCTTTTGTTACTGCTTGTAGTGTAATTTAGGTCACACCAATAATATTATTATATATAGCAGGATGCAGGATATATCCGTAAAAATAAAATTGTATTAGACAGGTTGGGTTTTTAATTAACTCGACAGCTTTTAAATTCAGTTACTTTTATTTGGTATGAGAATAAAACTTAAATTTTGAGGTGGCTTGTTAGTAAGAGCTTATGTATATGGGATGCTCTTGTTTTATATTTATCTAATAAGTCGCCCTCTGTTCCCCAAAATGGACAACCAAGCAAATTATACAAGATGGCTGAATCATGAAATGGATGACAGTTTACAACATGGATTATGACTAGAAATATGATACATACCACACTATGCACCATAATTCATGAATCTGGCACACCCTGCACACTCTACAGGCAAACTGCACATAATACAGACTGCACTGTTTTTGATAAATGTGGGCCAATGTGTACATATCAGGCATGGGAAGCACACTCTATACATAACTGAGGAAGCAAAAGGTCCAGTGTTATACACACTGCTTGAGAAGAAAAGCAGTTAACAGAGATTACCGCTGTCCCTGCATTGTAGAAGCTTCCCCCTCTACGCTCTGCAATGACTGACATACCATTTTCTCTGTACCCCAATCTATTTTCTGCCTCGCTAAGCTTATAAAACTGCATAAATTCTTTCTCTTACGCTGCTTTCTTATCCTGCACTTCACTTCATTTTCCTCATTCCATCCTGTTATTTTATCATAGAAGCTTCTGAAGTTACATTTGGGGTTTCACCAATTTGATATATTTTCAGAGAACAACGAGTAGAGATTCTAGTAAATTTACAGGTATATGCTTCTTAAGTTCAGACACTGGAATCTGTTGTAATCTGTATCATGCCATAAATGTTAGTAGATTTCTTTCTGCCATAAGTGAATAAGGATTTGTTAAAGTTAATTTGTATTATACTTTGGTGCAGTTTACTTCTTTGTTGTAGTTTTTAAAGCAGGTTTCATGACTGCTTTGTTTATGAATTACTTACATGTCGAGAAGGAGCTAGCCTCAAACAATATTGTAAATAGTGGTACCTAGTGTACACCAGGTTGTAAATATTCATGTATACAGGGAGAGGAAAGGAATCATGCTAAAAGAGATGCCTGAAATATAACCTTTATTTAACTTTGTAATAAAAATGATTCTGATAACACCAGGTAAGAGGGATTGGGGCAGATTTACTTACCCGGTCCTGTTGCGATCCCGCGGTGCCTTGTCTGACAAGGATTCAGGTCTGGCCCGATTCAAGTAGCTTGTGCTCGCGAGTTCCTGCATCCGTCACTTCTGCGCCGAGGTCCGCCGGAGTTCACCTGCTTCTCCTCTGTGTTTGTAAGTGCGTGTCTTGCGACACAATTCTAATTATTACATCCTGCGCGTTGTCCGAATCTGTTGGGTTGTCCGATGCCCCCCCACCCCGATTTCAGTCGCGTGCAAGCCGCTGTCGATGCGCCAAAATCCTGGGGCAATTCATTGCAAAACAGAAATCGTCGGGAATCGATGAAAATGTATCCGACAGACCCTTAGTAAATGAGCCCCAGTGTGTTATTTGAGTCTAAATGTCACCTATGATGGTATGTCATCTTATATTAGTGATTGATTGATGATGTTGCCATCTTATGATAATTAATAATACTGATACCATCATGCAAATATTGTAATTGAAACCTATGGCAGGATCATTAACGATAGGTAAAACTGAACCAAAATCAAGACTATGAGATATCTAATATATAAAGCTGGATGTATGTGTGTGTATGTATGTATGTATGTCCGCTAAAGCAATCTGTACCATCGCATTTACAATCACCAAATGTTGCACAACTGCTCTCTGTGACTCAGGAAATGACATAAACTAGGTTTTGAGCCGAATTTTTAAACCCTGATATTTTCAAAATCCACTTATTAACACCAATATACAGGAGTCATTGTCTACTGCTGCGGTGGCAGTTGGAAGCTGAGCCATGATCGGCTGGTATTCTGCCACAGGTCATTAATATGAGCTCTGAGCTTTGGTTACTATAGGCAATGAGTATAAGACACTTATATGTGAGGTAAGCTGGATAGGGATCCAGAGATAGGGAGAGATTGATCAGAACTGTCTGAGGTAAAACTGTTCCAGTTGCCCACGGAAACCAATCAGAGATCAATCAATCAGTTGTAATTTTATAAACAGCTGTGCAAAAATGAAACTTGAGCTCTGATTAGTTGCCATGAGTTCTGCTCTGAGACACTTCTGATAAATCTCCCCAGACAAAGAGATGGTCAGTGACAGTCACCTAAAGAGGATGTCAGTTACAGTCACTTAAAGAGATGGTCAGAGACAGTCAAAGACAGAGGTCAAAGGCAGAAATTTTCAGTGACAGTCACTGAAAGAGACGGTCAGAGACAGTCACTGAAAGAGACAGTCCAAGACAGTTACTGAAAGAGAGGGTCAGAGACAGTCAATCAAAGAGATGGTCAAAGACAGAGAATGTCAGAGACAGTCAGAGACAGTCACTGAAAGAGACAGTCAAAGTCCCTGAATGAGATATTTAGAGAAAGTAACTCAAAGATACGCCAGTGACAGTCACTAAAAGAGATGGTCAGAGACAGTCCCTCAAAGAGACAGTCACTGACAGTCACTGAAAGAGACGGTCAGGGAAAGTCACTGTAAGAGACTGTCAGGGACAGTCACTAAAAGAGACAGTCAGAGAGTCCCTCAAAGAGACAGTCAAAGACAGTCACTGAAAGAGACAGTCACGGAAAGAGACAGTCGGAGACAGTAACTCAAAGAGACGCCAGTGACAGTAACTTTAAGAGATGGTCAGATACAGTTACTCAAAGAGATGGTCAAAGACAGAGATGGTCAGAGACAGAGACAGTCAGAGACAGTCACTGAAAGAGACGGTCAGAGACAGTAACTCAAAGAGACGCCAGTGTCATGTCTGACCCTGCCCTTAAATAACCCTTCATCACCAAGAAATGAAAATTCCAAGCTTTATCATGTAATGTAACAGACACTGGGGCAGATTTATCAATCAGTCTGAAAGTCAGAATATTTCCAGTTGCCCATGGCAACCAATCACAGCTCCCCTTTAGAATATTCATGAGCACTGGTAAAATGAAAGCTGAGCTGTGATTGGTTGCCATGGGCAACTGGAAATATTCTGACTTTCAGACTGATTGATAAATCTGCCCCACTGTGTTCTAGGGAATTATTTCCATTTGTCTGCAGCCCTTTGGGTAAGTTGAATAAAATAGTAACAGACTGATCTTAATGGTCCGTCCTTTTTGTGCTCATATGCAGCAGTTTTTCAGAACATGCTGCTTTCCTTTGCCTACGAGATGTCCATTTTGTTCTCAATATTCATGACCCCCTTGCTATCAGCTGGTTTTGCATACATCTGCTCTAGTTTAGTATAGATGCCTGTTTTTGCATGAGGTTTGAAGAAAATCAGTAAATTTGGAAACCAAATCATGGATTCCAACATTGCAGCTTCTCAGTGAATCTCTTAGTTATTGTTTGAGAAACAGGAAGACGTATTTTAGTCGTAGACAGGAACGATATTAATAATACTAAAAGCTTTTATCAATTATAATGTAGAGCTAAACATTTTAAGATCACTTTCACCATAAATGCTACAATTACAAGAGGCTTGAGCTTATCAAATAACTCAAACTGTTCTGTGAGACTATGCATTAATTGAAGTCGTGCCGTGAACTGAAAATGGTTAAGTAGATAAATTCATTTTATTAACAATTTTACTACATTACTACAGCATGTTTTAAGATTGCCTTTATTTCTCTGCATGCATTTTCTTTCAAAATTAAAATAATTATCATTTTCATAGATGGTGTTTTATAGACTTTCATTTCCATAAACAGTCATCCCATTACAAAACATCTAATTAATTTACATTAACACTCTTTCTAGAACAATAACTTCTGAATGCATGGTAAATTAGTAAGCTAGCCTGTGGAGTTACTGAGGAGACTGTAGGAGACAGGACATAGATTAAAATGCAATGCAAGATGAATGGCTTCTTTTACTCACCAACAAGCAGTGATTTGGTTTTTGAAGAACAGAGGAAATCCTTCAGTACTACTTTTACATGCTTTAAAATATCCATATTCTTTGCTACCATTGTAATGGATTGCAATCCCTAATGTGTGGTCAATATTTTATTTGAAAAATTATGTACAATATGAAAACACCTACTGTAAAAATTACTGCCGACATACTGTTAACATATTTAAAGTAGCTGGTTATCTTCAAAGCTGTAAATGAATAGAAAACCAACCAGTTTAGATTAATCAAATTGTGTTCAGAAATTATATTCTAAGACTCACTGATGTTTTAAAATACAAATTGTACTGTTCTTGGTGTTGAGTAGGGATAGAATCTTCTGTTATACTTTGTTAATCCTTATAAGAGAACACATTACTTTGGCTTAAAGCATAGCTGTCATTTGAAATTAGTTTTTATATTGTGAATGGGAGGGTGTAGTGAACATTTTTCTAATACACTTTATTAAAAAATTTTGATTTCTTTGTAAAAGAAAAAAAAAATCAAGCTACTCTCTCCCATAGAGATGCGCATTCCAACATGCAGCAGTGTGTGTCTATGGACACACCTCTAGTGTCCCTGTGTTTGGTTAAACAACTGGCAGTGAGGATTAAAAATTATGCTCAAGCATACTACAGCCAGGGAGAGAGCAGAAAGGGTTAACACTCAGGGCTGAGTAGAAAATAGGAGAGATAGCTTTCTTCAATTCTGCAGACAGATTTTACCTGGCAACGTAGAAGTAACATTGTAATTAGGGGGTACTTTACAGCCTGTTACTTTAAAAAGGAGAAATTGTTATTGAAGTATATTAGAAAAATGTTCACAACTGCACCCTCCCCACAATATCAAAAATCATCTGAAATTACTGTTACTCTTCAACATGAGCTGGTGTTCTGTCACAATATCAGGCTGTGTTATCAATATACTGTACTTTAACAACTGAAAGGCAATGCACATTGTCATGGGTGCTCACTGCTCACCCATGATCTTCTGTGTGCCTCGGCGCCCAGCTGCTCAGTCTTGCCTGACCCCGTTCCTGACTCCCGTCCGGCGGCTATGCGTGCGCATCCCCGTCTCCCAGGGCATTTCTCAGTATTCCCTGATGGATCTTTGTGCTTATGCCATTGAGAAAGCTCTTGTCCCTGCATGGTGCTAGTTTTTGTATTTCCCGTTGTTACCCCGGTTCTGCATTTGACTCTGATCCTGTTCCGCCTACCCTGACCCTGAACCTCTGCCCCCTGTCTTGACCTCCTGCATGTCCCTGACCATGAACTTGCCATCCGACTCTGTACCTTGCCTTGGCTGCCACCGCGGACAAAGTCACACCTGTGGAGCGACCTGGCGGTACCACGCCACAGCAAGTCCAACCCGCTTTGCGGCAGTGTCTGGTGAAAACCAGGTACCACTTAGACTCTGGTCCCAGGTGTCCTTTGGTCCTTTGGGTCCACTACCCCTGGAGCCTGACAACCCTAATTTAATCAAACCATACGAATTGGCAGGCTTTGTCAGTTGTAAGGAATAAGGCGAGCTTAAAACTTTAATAATCAGAGCTACCAGCCAAATATTTTTATATACTGTACATGTGTATATGTACAGTACAGAATATAAAGAACAGAATGTAAAGAATATATGTGTGGGCTTTACTACTATTTCTTGCGTGTCTACCCTACTACAAATCAAGACAGGTTATAAAAGCCCCATCATAATTGTTTATTACAGTGGGTCTGCAGATCTGCATTGATAAATAATTCTATAGATGTACACTTACAAAAATGTACCTTACAAAAAATGAACACATTCAAGACATGCTAAGAAAAGGCTTGAACCCTTTTCTGTAAATTGACATAACTGTATGTCTAATGCAACAGTGGGTTGCCAAATTCGGGTATATAACTACATCCGGTGATGCACAATCAAGGATCAAGAAGCATAATCACGACAGGCTGGCTGTTTAACCATTTAGAAGCTGACAAGAGCATTTAAAAAATTCTCAATTTTGTGGCCGCACATCGAATACAGACGGGCGCTGTAGAACTAGGGTACCGCTCCAATATTGGAGAAATATATTCAATGCAAGCACTGCTTCACACTGCAAGAATTTTTATTAAATATCATGACATATAAATTCCAAAATGTGTTATTTTGACCATCCAGGTCTTTGTCAAACACAAGCCATATGGGATATGTAGGATGCAAAGATATCTGGCTGAGGGATATGGAGAGCCATCCAATTGATGCATCCATGAGAAGTAGGAGGTTTCATCTCCTTCCATATTCCAGCACTGTGATCGCAGTATGTTGATGGTTGTCATTGCATCCACGGGGCTATAGAGAGACCTTTTCTTTCTGTATCTGAGAGATCTGTATCTGCCAACCTCTGGCCTGAACCTTGCACTCTGTGTGCCTGCTGTCTTCACTTACCTACAGTTTTTGTCTGTCTGCTGCCTGCCCAGACTCCTCTATACTCTAGTGCAGTGATGGCGAACCTTTTAGAGACCAAGTGACCAAACTGCAAACCAAAGTCTACGATATCATCGCAAAGTGAAAACCCGGCTATTGAGCCTAAAATTAGTGACAATACCACTTTATAAGGGACACTACCGCCATATAGTGAGGAACACTAGCCCCATACAGCAAGGAACACTACCACCATATAGTGAGAGACACTATCCACATACAGTGAGGGACACTACCCCCATTCAGTGATGAACACTACCCCCATACAGCGAGGAATGCTACCACCATACAGTAAGGGACACTACGCCCATACAGTGATGGACACTACCCCCATACATCGAGGGACACTACCCCCATACATCGAGGGACACTACCCCCATACAGTGAGGGACACTACCCCCATACAGTGAGGGACACTACTGCCATACATTGAGGGACACTACTGCCATACATTGAGGGACACTACCGCCATACAGTGAGGAACACTACCCCCATACAGTGAGGGACACTACCCCCATACAGTGAGGGACACTACCCCCATATAGTGAGAAACACTACCGCCATACAGAGAAGAACACTACCCCCATACAGTGAGGAACATTAACCCCACAAAGGAGGGTAGGAGCACTGAATTACAAAGTTACAGGAAACCAGGCATGTGAATTTTCAATCAAATGACCCCATATGACAGCCGTCTGTTGCTATATATATATATATATATATATATATATATATATATATATATTTACTGCCTTTGGTCCTGAGCCCTGGGCACCTGTGCCCTGCTGTCAGTGAGGGCAGTGCAGTGCACCCCGGGGTCACTGGCAGCATGGCACAGCAACAAGAGACGTGGGCCAAAGGCAGTATATATGTGGCCATGAATCTCTGTCATACAGGTCAGTTTAAGACACTAAACAATAAGCACCTATAGTTGTTTAGTGTCCCAAAGCTGCTTGACTGCTGCCTGTGACATACACACAGAGCAGCTCCTGCCTCCTTCCTCCTCCTGTACTCCTCTGTGCTGCGTGCTCCGTCCGTTCTGCCTCATAGTCCAGAGTCTGTCTTCCCAGGCTGCAGGGGAGGAGGGGGATGGAGTGAGAGAGTTTAAGGCAGCACTAGTGAGCACAGAGCAGCCTACAGTGAGAGAGATCACTGGAGCTCTCTGCGAACGGCAGCTTTTCCTGCTGGACGAAGCTTCAATGATTAATATAGAGACGGCAGTGGAGATGGTGCGTGTGCCCTCAGAGAGGGCTCTGCGTGCCCACCATGGCACGCGTGCCATAGGTTCGCCACCACTGCTCTAGTGCCTCACACCGGCTTATACTGACAATCCTGGGACAGCTTGATAAATCACTTGATAGACTTATTGCCTTACAGAGCTGAATTATATAACATTATTATGGTGTGTGTGTTAAGGAGTAAATGTAAAGCTTTAGATTAGCATTTTTAAATTCAGAAATACTTTCTAATAAACTGATTACTGAAGGGGAAGAGAGAAGGGAAAAAATAGGACAAAATATACCCACTCCACTAGTTTTCACACTGCTCTGCCTTAATAAATCTAACTTGATAGAAGTTAAAGACAATACATATAGATATATTCATAAACAATTTCAACAGAGGATGACAAAGCAAAACTTAACTAGAGAAATGTTTTGATGTGTTCGGCCATTTAAAGAAATTAAGTGATGTCTGGGAAGTATATGAGGTGACTTCTGAGCAACAACAAAAAAATACAAAATTAGCATTTGTTGTTCAATTAGTAAGCCTAATGGCCAGAGTTAGAATTGTAGCATATTTTACTTTTTAACCCCTAGGGGACACAGCCTATTTTGGCCTTAAGGATGCGGCCCCATTCTTCAAATCTGACCTGTGTCACTATAAGTGGTTATAGTTTTGGAACGCTATGAGATATCCAGGGGATTTTGAGATTGTTTTCTAGTGACACATTGTACTTCAAATTAGTTTAAAAATTTGGATGATATCTTTTGTGTTTAGTTATGAAAAAAACTAAATTTGGCAAAAATTTGGAAAAATTCTTTATTTTCAACGTTCTAAATTCTCTACTTTTGATGCAGATAGTCATAGCTCCCAAATAAATTCATAACTTACATTTCCCAAATGTCTGCTTTATGTTGGCATGGTTTTTTAAGATTCCACATATTTTACTAGAATGTTATGAGGCTCAGAATTTAGGTATCATTTTTCAAATTTTTTGTAAAATCACCAAAACCTGTATTTAGATGGACCTGCTCAACTTCTAATTGACACTGAGAGGCCTAAATAATAGTGGGACTCGTAAAATACCCCATTGTGGAAACTACACACCTCAACGTATGAAAAACCACTTTTAAGAAGTTTGTTAACGTTTTATGTGTTTTATAGGGGTTAAAACAAAATGGAGGTGCAGTCTGCAAATTGTAATATTTTTTCACAATACACTCATTTTGGGTGGAAAATTAAACATTTACAATGGATTAAATGAATAAAGGCTCCACAAAGTTTGTTACCCAATTTCTCCCGAGTACACGGATACCCCGTGTGGTGGTAACCTGCTGTATGGGCGCACGGCCGGGCATAGAAGGGAAGGAGGCGCCATCCAGATCAGATTTGCTATGTCACATTGTACAGGCTATAATTTTTTTCTTTTTTTAATGTGGACCTATAGGGGCTTATTTCTTTTGCCACATGAGATGCACTTTTCTGGTACGTAATTTGGGGGAATCTATAGGCTAATTGGTGAGATTTTATTAACTCTTTGTTGGTGGAGGAAATGAAAATCATCACTTTTCAGGAAGATTTTTATGGGGTTTTTTTTGGCTGTTTACCATACCATAAAAATAGTATATTATTTTTATTCTATGGGTCGCCACGATTACAAAAAGACCTCATTTATATAGATTTTTTATTTTTTTCCCATTTTTAGTGCAAAAAAATAATTTGGCAAAAATGTTGTTACTTTTAGCATCACCGTCTTTCATATGCATAACTTTTTTATTTTTCGCCTCACAAATTTGTTTAAGGGCTTATTTTTTGCGAGAAGGATTGTTCTTTTTAGTGGTCTTATTTTAGAGTGCATAACATTTTTTAAATCCCTTTTTAGAGCATTTTTATAGGGTATTAATTGAAAATGATCTTTTTTCTGGAGCTTTTTTTTGTTTTGTTTTTTACGGGGTTAACTTTGCGGATCTAATAACGATTCTGTTTTATTATGCAGATTGTTACGGACGCAGGGATACCAAATATGTGGGGGTTTTGTGTATTTTATTCAATTGTACTGAATAAAAACCAATTTGGAGAAAATCTTGTTCATTTTAGCATCATCATCTTTTCATATGCATAACTTTTTTATTTTTTGGCTGACAAATCTGGTTAGGGGCTTTTTTTTGCGAGAAGAGTTGTTCTTTTTAGTGGGCTTATTTTGGAGTGCATAACATTTTTTAAATTACTTTCTAGAGCATTTTTTTATAGGGTATTAATTAAAAATTATCTTTTTTCGGAACGTTTTTGCGTTTTTTTTTTTACGGCGTGCACCGTGCGGGTCCAGTAACGATTCTGTTTTATTATACAGATTGTTACGGACGCGGCAATACCAAATATGCGGGTTTTTTTGTGTTTTTGTGTTTTTTTATACTTTATTAAGTGTTTTTATGGGAAAGTGACATTTTAGGGGCTTATATTTTTATGTATTTATTTTTTATTTATTATAATGGGTAGTGTTAAGTGTTTTTGCATATTTTTACTTATACATACTTGAACTTGAACCAGTGATGCTCTGATCACTGGTTTAAGTTCAATACACTGCTCTACAATACTATTTTATTGTAGAGCAGTGTAAACTGTCTGAGCAAGCTGGCGCATGCTCAGACAGTTTACAGTCAGACCCGGAAGGGGTCTGGCTGCCATGGAGACCGGGCAGCTCCGGGGCACATGCCAGTCCTCGGAGCTGCCCAGAAGTGGATCGGATCCCCCGGTAAGCGGCACGGGGGATCCGATCCACAGCGCAAACACCCTTACACGCCGCGGTCATGTTTGACCGCGGCGTGTAAGGGGTTAACACCCGCGATCGGAGCCGGCTCCGATCGCGGGTGTTAGCGCAGGCTGTCAGCTGTACTAGACAGCTGACAGCCGCTGCTTCTGGTACCGGCTCCGTTCGTGAGCCGGTGCCAGAAGCAGGACGTTATAGAACGTCCCCGTGCGCTAAGCATCTAGCCCCGGGGACGTACTATAACGTCCTGGTGCGCCTAGGGGTTAAATTAATTATAGTTAGTGACATGGAGATTTATTATGTAGTTATCTATCTATCTATCTATCTATCTATCTATTTATCTATCTATCTACTTGTAGAAATTACAAACAGCACACTTTGGAGATAAAAAAGAGGAGAAGAAGGTGGGTGCAGGCTCACTGAGATTGGGCTACGGATCCTCCAGATACAAATGATTCAAAAAAATGTAAGCAGCACTCCAGGACGTCAGGTGTCAAAGGTGAAGTAGATGAAGTTTATTCCATGTTTATAAGGTACAGAATAGTACAGCAGCTACGTTTCGGCTCAGAAGAGCCTTTATCAAGCTAAGTGACATAGGTGAATGGCGGTATATATATATCAAACACAGGTGATCACATGATCAAATTGTTCCCACCCCTTGCATCAACATATTGCATCACATTGCATAAATTAGTGTTTAAACATTGAAAAATACATAATAATACATGAAAATACTGAAATACATACATAGGTATCTAAAGTGCTAGTGCAGCAATGCTTTTCATTATAATACAGTGGATCGTATTGAATGTGTTCTGTGTCAATAAAGTGACAGGTGCATAAAGTGCTGACACAGTGAATAAATCACAATTAAACAAGTTTAAAAACAGAGGGTGTCTCACCACCTGGATCCTCCGATACCCTGGGCAATAATATCAAGCGCTATGTTGAATGAAAAGGTATGGACCGCAGGTGGAACGCACGCCAAAAAGTGGCACAAAAGTGGCGCATCTGCGCCTAATATCAGTGATTTGTGGCACTCCTCCGCAGGTCCAGGACAGTGCTTAAGCAATCTTAATTGACAAGCGGAGTGGCCGCGTTACCAGGGAAACCAATTACATCATGTGTATACAAAGAGTTGGTACAGCTCATTTCCCTGCCGCAATTGTATCAACATCACAACAATGTACAATATCGTGTGAAACACTATCTCAATTGCAGCAGCAATTTTGTAATCTATATGCTGAACTGTCCCTGTGGGTTGATATATATTGGAGAAACCACTCTAGAATTCAAGATCAGATTCAACCAACATCGCTACACAATCCGTAGTGGTAGACGGGACCTACCTGTGCCCAAACACTTTGTAGAGAAGGGTCACTCTGAAAAGGATTTGCAGTTCCAACTGATAGATCATGTTCCCCCACTACGTAGAGGAGGGGACAGGGAACGCATCCTAAAACGCAAGGAATTGCAATGGATACATACCCTGGATACCTTAAGACCGAAAGGCCTTAATGTCGATTTTAAGCTACACAATATCTGATGTAATGCATAGTCCTCGTCCGTGGGGAGGATCTCCCTATACCTCCATTATTGTAGGCACGTAGTGACATAACTTGTTTAACATATTTGTCTGATATCACATTACTCATACTCTCCTTTTTTTATTTCTCCTAGATCTCATCAAGACAAAAAAAGAAAAAATCTTTGGGATTACTCTCACCATCTTGGCATCCAAAGAAACCCTCCTTCTATTTTTTTCAGCGCTTTTTTTCAGTGATACGTTTTTTCTCCTGCTTTTTAACATCCTTCTAATACAGTATCTTACCTTGAGTTGACCATAATTTGTGCCATGGGAGTGGCTATGTACCCATTACGTATGACCCCCTCATGGGTCTATAATCTCTTTACATAATCCCGTATGGACCACTACTTGGTCACAGGGATATAAATACTATCTAGTGGGCTACTGCTTTTCCCCGTTTTGCACTGGGGTTAACCCACATAAAAACTCCTCTGATTTGTATTTCTATCTGAAGTGCCCTCCGCTGTGCCATTGATCACCTCATTTTTATACTCTAATGGATTGTTCTTTAATACTGAGCCGTACCAACTCTTTGTATACACATGATGTAATTGGTTTCCCTGGTAACGCGGCCACTCCGCTTGTCAATTAAGATTGCCTAAGCACTGTCCTGGACATGCGCAGGAGCGCCACAAATCACTGATATTAGGCGCAGGTACGCCACATTTGGCGTGCATTCCACCTGCGGTCCATACCTTTTCATGCAACATAGCGCTTGATATTATTGCCCAGGGTATCGGAGGATCCAGGTGGTGAGACACCCTCTGTTTTTAAACTTGTTTAATTGTGATTTATTCACTGTGTCAGCACTTTATGCACCTGTCACTTTATTGACACAGAACACATTCAATACGATCCACTGTATTATAATGAAAAGCATTGCTGCACTAGCACTTTACATACCTATGTATGTATTTCAGTATTTTCATGAATTATTATGTATTTTTCAATGTTTAAACACTAATTTATGCAATGTGATGCAATATGTTGATGCAAGGGGGTGGGAACAATTTGATCATGTGATCACCTGTGTGACTTAGCTTGATAAAGGCTCTTCTGAGCCGAAACGTCGCTGCTGTACTATTCTGTACCTTTAAACATGGAATAAACTTCATCTACTTCACCTTTGACACCTGACGTCCTGGAGTGCTGCTTACATTTTTTTGCATCATTTTTTTGCATCATTTTTTTGCATCATTCATATTTATCTATCTATCTATCTGATGTGTATCCCCATCTAAAGTACAATATATAATCTTACAGTTAAATGCATTTGTATTTCTCTTCCTGCTTGTTTATATAGCGTACTGTATAGCCATTTCCATTTTTCTTAATTTATACCAATTCAGTAAGTGAGGGGTTGGATATGTTATTACCATAATTCACATCCCTGTGACTCTAGTTACCTTAATACAAAAGCATTGCTGACTCCTAACATTTATTCTGTCTGAAACCTTGACTTGAATTAGAAAGATTTTACCATAGCTCTGGTTGATTAGTCAGGCTTATACAAGGATTGCAGGCAATTTTCACAATTCGTAGATGTCAAGTTGTCAAATACCAAATTGACAGAGTACTTTTAAAACATGTCTTGCAACAGGGAGTCTTGCATGTAAGAGGAAGTCATGCTGGGTATTTTCTTTCCTCTTCCATGAAGGAACAGTAATGTCACCAAGACATTTTCTCCATTCTCTTGACATGTTCCTACTTAGATTTTTTGTGTACTTCCAGGATATATATGAACTTCTTTATAATGTATGGGACAAAACAAGAAATTCACTCTTATGTCTTTCAGGAGAATATTATTGTGTGAAATTTAAAATAAAACAGGCAACTAAAACAGCAGCCTTTTAAGTAAAATTAGGTCATTTTTTACCATTCTATAGCATATTTTATAATATCACAGGGTTAATAGACAAAACACAGAATCTGGTTAAAAACAGATTCAGAATCAATTAATTATAATCCGCAGTGCTCCCACCTACACTTAGTGTTACAGTAGTATAGAGCTGCCATTTTTGCCAAATATTTGCACAAACATCAACTATCAAATATAACTTATCCACTCCATTCACCCAACTTACTCACTCAGTTGCATATTCATATTTAGGGCAACAATCAAAGATATGAACAAGATTTATACATCAACTGTAGCCAAGAAATTAATCAATATGTGAATGAATAGATAATAGACCACTGGTGCAACCACCTATTTAAACTCATTAGAGACGGTCCTCTACTTAAGGACACCGGACTTACAGATGACCACTGGTTAAATACGGACTCCTTTGCCCACTGTGACCTCTGGTGAAGCTCTCTGGATGCTTTTGTATAGTCACAGATGTAATGATCAGATGTAAAGTTTCTGAAATGAAGTTTTTTTTATAATCCTTGTCACTGGGGCAAAAAAGTTTTTTGTCTGGAACTACAATGATAAAATATACAGTTTTTACTTACATACAAATTCAACTTAAGAACAAATCTATGGAACCTATCTTGTACGTAACCAGGGGACTGCCTATATATGAATAGAATGGTATATATCTCACAGCAGGAAGCAGTATGTCATGGGACCAAATTACTCTCATTGAGATGTGTGGTAAATTATTTAGGCTTCTTTTTGTATCATTCCAAATAAAGATCACATTTTCAATATAATTCAAGAACATTGTCGGTACCATGATGAGTTGGGTTGAAACCCAATAAAGGTTTATTTGCCCAGTGTGAAGTTTCAGCTATGGAGCAATAATGGGGACTTAACACCTCCCAATCTCGATTACCCTCCTTACTATGTACCCTCTGTCTTAAGCTCAGAGGAAGATCAGCATTTACTCCTACAAATGTCTGATTAAGACTTCATTTACCTTATTGTGCCTCTGAAACCTCTTCCCATTTTGCATACTCTTGTTTAGCAATTTTTTTCTGCCTGATTATTTAGGTGTGTAATGTTCATACAATTGATTGAAGTTTATCATTACTGTGTATCATTGTTTGGCATATGTTCTTTATTATATAGGCAGGGAAGTTGTGGAGTCTATCTCTACAGGTTAATTACAGTGTTTTGTCTTACTGTTAAATGTTTTTATAAATGTCTTTTCCCTTTTGTCTTAGTAAATAGAGCCTACATAGGTAAAACTTTATTAATATCAGCCATAATGATATATACTTTATTCCTTGGTGTGCACAAATATGGTATTTGTGTTTTCTCTATGTCATGTTTCATTTTATTGTCACATTTGTTGTTTTGCGCCATACAAGTGGTCCCGACTTCAGAACACCCGACTTACGGAAAACCCATGGTTACAAATGGACCTCTGGATGTTGGTAATTTACTGTACTTTAGCCTAGACTACAATAAAGAGTTACAATAGGAATTAAATGTGTCTGAAATTAAGCTTTACTGTTAATCCCGGTTCTTTTGACAATCCAACAAAGACCAAAAAGAATTTGTCTGAAGTTACAATTATAAAATACACAGATTCAACTTACATATACATTCAGCTTAAGAACAAACCTACAGAACCTATCTTGTATGTAACATGGGGACTGCCTGTATTTAAGCCTTTTCTTTGACTTTGAAGCCTTTTATTTTGACTACCTCCTAATGGCAGAAATCCAGATGTGAAAGTCATATATTCATTCTTGAAATTTTTTGACGAAAATCAATCCAGTCCCCTCCTTTTGTTAATATAAGATATCTGATGGGCAGCAGAGCTCCGTAGGACGAAAAGTGTCACCAGGTGCCTACCTTATGATAAATACCCCCACTCTATGTATGGATAGAGAATATTTTGGAAGAATTTTATTCTAGGTCAGTTTATTCAGCTTAATTTCTAATGTTAAGTTCAAAACCAATACCAAATAGAATCTATTTGGAAAAAGTCGAGAAAAGGTGAACATTTCTTTCTTAGAGCTCAGGATGTAACCATCTCTTAAATATGATCTCATTTATGATAAGATGTATGAGGGAAGGAAAAGAACTTCAGGGTTGCTGAACTCTGTGTCTTGTCTCTTATAGTATAAACAAGAGCTTTAAATTAGTTTTATTTTTTTTTTATACAAACAACTCTAAAGATCATAAATATAAAAAACCTAGTAAATACTTAGTCCATAAATGAAAAACAATAGTTCATTGAATTCATAAAAAAGAGGTGTATTTATAATGCATGATGCCTAGGCACTATAGAAAAATGTTAATCCCATGAAAAAGCAGAGGCATTTATTTTAGCATTACTACATCTAAACTTTTAATGATGAAACTCTCTCTATTCTTCTCATAGCAGGAAGTCTCAGCACTATCTTATGCATTAATTGGTATTTGAGCTACATTCAGTCAATAAGTAGCTTTCAAACTAATTCTTTTCTCTGTATACAGTATTTCTGCAGTTGAAGAGATTTGTCTATATCACTTTCTCAACAAAACAAGCCTTTACACTTTACGCACCTTTGCTATGAACAGTTTAAAAAGTAGCATGAATAAAAAATTTACTATTTGCATCCTGATGTGATGGTTAGTGATCATACTCTGTACTCATATAATGCATCTTATCATTGTTGTTATTTGTAATAAAGCTTATGACCTATCTCCTATTTTTGAAACAGTCAGCATATTAACGAGTTTCTGTCCTGATTTTACACTTTTTTAGAGAAGCGTAGATAAAAAGGATCAGAAGAGCTTTTAGGACAAAGGGTAACAGGGCCATATGTGCTTTATATTCTAAGAAATACTTCTTGGATGTATGCCTATAAAAGTCCAATAATTATTCCACATACAGGTAGTCCCCAGGTTATGTATGGGACTATATTAAAACATCCAGCGACTTCACAGGGGGCAGAGAGGTCTGTCTGTAACAAGGAGTCGTCTTTAAGTCAGGTGTCCCTAAGTCGGGGACCGTCTATATAATACAAGTGTATCCTTTTGGCACTCATCTGAAAGTTAATCTATCTGTTAGTTTGAGGCTATGAAAGGCTATAAAATCCCCACTAAATCAAACAGTCTATGCTACTAGGGTACATCTAGTGGCAGTCCCCGGGTTACGTACAAGATAGGTTCTGTAGGTTTGCTCTTAAGTTGAATTTGTATATATTTGTTGGAACTGTATATTTTATAATTGTAGCTCCAGACAAATTTTTTTTGGTCTCTGTGACAATTGGATTTAAAATTTGTTTAAATAAGAAGCAGGATTAATAATAAAGCTTCATTAAAGACACCATTGATAACTGTTATAGCTGTTTATTGTAGCCTAGGGCTACAAAACAGTAAATTACCAACATCCAGAGGTCATTTTGTAACTAGGGGCCGTCTGTAAGTAAGTTGGGTGTTCTTAAGTAGGGGACCGCCTGTATGTAAATTTTATCCATATAGTCAGTAGTCCATGAACATCTTTCCATGAAAGAAAATTCCAACAGTCTGTGAGGAAATTTAAAATTGTGGTTTTTCTGTAGTATCAGCCAATTTGTGTCAAACCTGCTACTTTTTTGTGACTTTTCAACTATATAAAAGCTATAAATAAATAATAAAAACTATAAATGAGCAAATATAATGCAGATATTGACACCTCATGTGCCACATTTATCAAGCTGTCTGAGTCCCTATGGTAAATCTGACTGGATCAAAAGCTCTTTTAAGATACCTACCTAATGATAAATCCCTCCCATTAAATATATAACTAGTTTTAAATGGGGTTAATGAGGCAATATGGAGTAAAATGTGCTGCAAGTAGTCTCTAAAGATTTTTCAAGGGGTAAATGAATTAAGTTAATAGTTCAATGACTGACTAGCATCATCCATTAGTTAAATCCTACCATGGAGAATATATTCTTTCAGCACAAACAGTACATTTGAAGTGACATCACATGAATTATAAGTTACGATATATAGTTTAGCTATTGCAATTTCAGTAATTCTTATATTGTACTCATATTGATGATGCAAACCTGGCTTTAAAAGCACATCAGGCATAACAAAAAGTTTCAAACAATGGCTAAAAAATGGGTGTAATTAGAAAGTTCATTAAAAGTACTTAGAGGTGATTTATAAATCATTAATGCTCTGCTGACAAAATATTGACACTCCAAACTTACAATTAATTGATGCTTTTTTTGCAGATAACATTTAAAGGAAAACTCCCCTTTTGAAGAACAGCATTATAATGTTTTGAAACTTAAATACAAAACATATGAAAATGCAGTTTTGTTCTTTTTTTTGTGCTAATCGTAACGGGGTGGCTCCCATACACTAAGTTCAAATTATTGAACAAATAGCCAATTCAGATGGTCTAATGAAGGTCCCCTGGTATGTCCTTAATAATACAGATGTAGCACTGATCAACATGACTGCCTTAATTCATCAACCAGACATTTATCCCCAACTCCCCTGCCTACAGTGGAGAGTAGTAGGGATTATGAAATGGTAGGCCTGGTAGCATGGCATCTTCTCAAGGATGTCTCATGTATAACGGTTTGTAACATGGACAACATTAATTTCAATAACACAATACTGCAATTCACTTATGAGATTCATCCCTCCTAATTACTGTTTCTGGATGTTCTAATCCTGAAACCATCCAAAGGGGAGGAAATTACAATAAAAAATTCTAAGTTTATAAACTCCCCTTTAAGATGGGAAAATAATTAATCTCTGTTGTTAACATAAGTCCAATAGATAAGACTATGCAGATATTTTTCAGCATTACTGGAATGCAGTCTACTATGCTGATTCTCTATGAGGAGATGCCCTGCTTTTTTTATTAAGATCAGGTTTTTAGAATGCTCTAAATTGTTGTCCCATAAATATGGGAAATGATCTTTCTCACGAATAAGGCTGATTACAGGCTGATGATATTACATAACAACAGGTTCGCTACATTATTACCAAGCATTGGTGAATCATTAGAATGGATCTTGACTTAACAATGCTACTAAGTGAACACCCTGATATCACGCACAGACATGGCTAAAAAATTTGTGACCATCTGCTGCACAGTGGTGTTATAAAACCCTGGCCACAGGGGGACTTAGTTGTGGCCCAAAGTAAAGCAAATGTATCACTTGTAGATAAAAGTGGTAGAATTGTCATGGGCCTAGATTTTTTCATCTGGGACTTTCTTTATTGTTGTTCCAAAAGGGTCATTTACCTAGGCACATGTGCTTGTGGATTACAAAACACGGGGAAAACATCTCGCTAATTTTGCAGGAGAGTCGTTGACCACTTGAGTGACATATTCTATAAACATAGAAGGGAATCGTCTCGTTGTCATGTTCAACTCCCCCGGAAGTGTAATGCACAAAACCTTTAAAATAATCACATCTCAAAGTAGAAACTTTGTGATCAAGGTAAAGATCTGATCATGAAGAACAGTATTGAATCTCTTATGGTTCAAGGATCTTTTTCAATTCAATCACCAGATAATACTATGTCCACTCATCCCCTTGTTGTGATACATTTATTAGTGTTTCTGCCACTGAAGAAAAATGTTTATAAATAGGCAAGTGTAAAAATAGCTTTAATAATCTACATTTTGTCTGTTGAACATACAGTAATATCAAAGAAACGGACAAAAGACAATAAAATGTGACAGTGTATTTGGTTCTAATTATTATAAAGGTTAGCTGCTAATGAATTACAAAGTTGTTTGAAACATCATTGTTAAAACCACATTCTATGATCTTTGCTTTGTTTATTTTATACTGTGGATATTTACTGGTTTGTCATTCAGCCTGTGAATCATTCAGACTATAATTAGTACAAAGACCAATCCATTTAGAAGAACCAAATGCCTCTACTATGTTATGCTATAAATATCCCCACAATGCCACAGCCAACAAAACTAAATGAGAAAGGATCAACACCTTATTGTACATGCCTTGTCTATCAAAAACGAAATCTACAGTGTATGCTGTAACATTACGAAAAAGTAAAAATGTAAATGTAAATCAGCTTTTTTTAAACCATTTCGACACCCAAATCAAAAGATTGTACAGGACCCAAAACGAAAACGTCAGAATATTCCACAAAAAAATTTATACCCTCTGGCATAGTTAATTTGCCACTTGTCCCCGGCTACACTGTTTTCTATTTTAAAGTGGGATATGTGGTTGCAAATTCTAAACCATGTACCTGAAATTGCAACTTTTTCATACAATGTCAGCTCCATTGTCTTATAACTTTCAAACCTTACAATTGTTCTTAGCCCATCTCCTTAGTTCCTCCTTAGTGAGGTAATTTACATTAGACATCTCCATTCTATGCATTTATTTTAAATTTTATTTTTTGGTTCAAAGCATTCAAGAATAAAAACTAAATTTGAGAGATGTTCAAGACTGCAGCATTTCCTACCATTTAATAAATCTAACATCCTAATGATCCAAGAAATCTAGTACTATTTATGTAGCCTTTATTTTGATGTAAACCAGTTTCTGAAAATTCATATTGTGTAATGCATTGCATATCATAGCATACATTCCAGTTCTTAATAGAAGCAATATGAAATGCATATTCTCTAGCAATAAAACATTGGCATTGCTTGTTCCTTGAGGAAATGAACAGATCAGTAATTATAAGCTTGTTATTGTACAGAGGAAAGGCATGTGCAGTTGCATTGTTTCCAAGATGCACACATCTGTAAGATATTAGATTTGGTCTGTCTAGAAGTAACAAGTACATATAATAATAGGAGTGTATAAGCCAATGGAATCCACTGAAGCCAGGAAAATTAAATGTGTTTAAATAGTTGACCCCCTGTTGTCATATTAGGGACATACAAATAGTTTATTTAATAATTCTTCTGCACTTCTGTATACTAATATATTTTATATATATATATATATATATATATATATATATATATATATATACAGGCGGTCCCCTACTTAAGGACACCTGACTTACAGATGACCCCTAGTTAAAGACGGACTCCCTCTGCCCACTGTGACCTTTGGTGAAGCTCTCCGGATGCTTTACTTTAGTCCCAGACTGAAATGATCAGCTTTAAGGTGTCTGTAATGAGGCTTTATGGATGATCCTTGGTCCCATTACAGCAAAAAATTGTGAAACTCCAATTGTCACTGGGGCAAAAAATTTTTTGATCTGGATCTACAATTATAAACTATACAGTTTCGTCTTAAATACGAATTCAACTTAAGAACAAACCTGTGGAACCTATCTTGTACATAACCCGGGTACTGCCTGTATATATATATATATATATATATATATATATATATGTATATATATATATATATATATATATATATATATATATATATATACACACATATACACAGGTGTTCCCCTACTTAAGAACACTCAACTTACAGATGACCCCTAGTTACAGCTATAAGAGTTATCAAAGGTGTCTACAATTAAGCTTCATTATTAATTATGTCAACACAACATTTTAATTCAATTTAAATTCAAATTTCACAGAGACCAAAAAAAGTTTGGTCGAGGCTACAATTCTAAAATATATAGTTACTACTTACATACAAATTCAACTTAGGAACAAACGTACAGAACCTATCTTGTACGTAACCCGGGGACTGCCTATATATATATATAAATATAATTATTACAAAAACTTACATCCTAGATGAATTTACAATTCCCACAGAATTGTAACAAAATAAAATATTTTTTAATCCCCTGGTCCTACAACTACTGTGTGAAAAAGTAGCAATACCTGCTTCACTTTGCACCCCAGCCTGCCATATTATACAGCCTGGTTACAAAAAGAATTTCTACAGCACTCAAGGTCCATAAGAATCCTTAAATGGAAGAAGTTTGGAATGACCGCAACTCTTTCTCAACCTGCAAATCCAGCAAAACTAAGCAATTGTGGGAGAAGACCTTAGTGAGAGTGGTAAAGAATAACTTCAAGATCACTATGGCTCTAAAGATGCAGTAGAAAGTTCCACAAAGTCAAGAATCACTACAGCCCTCCATCAGTCAGGACTTTATGGCAGAGTATACCGACGGAAGCCTTTTCTCAGTGCAAGACATATGAAAACCTGTTTGCAAAAAAACACACAAAGGACTCCCAGACTATGAGAAATAAGAGTCTCTGGTTTGATGAAACAAAGATTGAACTTTTTGGTGTTAATTCTAAGCAGTGTGTGTATAGAAAACCAAGCACTGCTTAACACTTGCTAAATAAAATCCCAACAGTGAAACGTGAATGTAACAGAATCATGCTGTGGGGGTGTTTTTCAGCTTCAGGGACAGGATGACTGATTGCAATTGAAGGAAATGTGAATGTGGCCAATTACAGAGATATTCTGGATGAAAACCTCTTCTAGAGTGTTCTAGAGACTGGACAAAAGGTTCACTTTCCAACAAGACAGTGACCCTAAAAACACATCTCAAGTAACAAAGCAGTGGCTTCAGGACAACTCCGTGACCATTCTTGACTGAGCCAGAGCCCTGACCTAAACCCAATTGAGCATCTCTAGAGAGACTTGAAAATGGCTGTCCACCAACACTTACCATCCAACCTGAGGGAACTGGAGAGGATTGGAAAGGAAGAAAGGCAGATGATCTCCAAATCCAGGTGTGAAAAACTTGTTGCATCACTCTCAAGAAGACTAATGGCTGCATTAACTGAAAGGTGCTTCTACTCAATACTGAGCAAAGGGTCTAAGTACTTATGACCCTGTGATATTTCAGTTTTACTTGCTTAATAAATTAGCCAAAATATTTACGCTTCTGTTTTTTTTAGGGTTCAGAGTGTACATTAATGAGCAAATAAAAACTTTTTGATCTTGCCAATTGGCTGGAATGAAACAAAGAGTAAAAAATTTAATAAGGTTTTTCCATCGCCAATGTATGTTTGAGCCAGATTGTATTTAATTGCCTTACAAGCATATGCTTCATTGTTATATTGTTATTTTATGTCGTATTATAGTTTGGTGCATTAGTATAGGAGAGGTATTTCAAGGACACGAAATATATTCTTATGCCACATGCATTCTGCAGACAAGATGTTGGCTTCTCTGGCGCCCCTTTAAAATGCTGCAAATAGTATTTAGTCATGAAAACGGACCGGTATGCCTGTGTTACATGTATTTATATTTACCTTTGAAAGTCAATACATTTTAGGCAAAGGTTTTCTCTCATTTTTCCATTGCTTTTGATGTAATTGTACTAACTTCCTTCTTCTTACTGTACTTGTTCTTTTATGCTCTTCACCCCTTGTCACCTTGTGTATAACATGCTCAAACAAAAGAGGAAGACTTAGAGGATATCAGCCTCTGATTTCTCTCTAAATCAAACTGAAGCAAAGAAGAAGAAGTCTAGAACCTGCTGTGCCTAGAATACCATAAACTAATACTTAGAAAATGTGTTTGGGAACTTTTCGAATATGTTTCTTTCAGTTCTCGTAGGCTCATCTGTCAGCATCTAAACACACACTGGCATTAACTATAGAAAATACCTGCCTGCTGGGTCCTTTTCTGAAATGTACTTTGTGTGCATCCATTGTTAAAATGAGAATGAAAGCCTAGATAAAAAGCATTATCACTCCAAGTCTGCTGTCCTAGTCATAAGAACCTGCTCATAATAAAAATCTACTTCTGACAGAAAAGAATGGTCTGTGTCCCTGTTTCTTCATCACAAAACCAATGGCATTTGCTTGCATCACATTTTAACACTAGGAGGCCCTTTATTCTCCTTGGCCTAAATAACCTTTTTCTTCCTTTTGATTTACTATTACACTCCCAAACTGACTAAACGTATTTGTTAAAGTGTTACTGGAAACATATGTCTCCGTTTGTATGCAAATAAATATTCAATATTCCGTTTTAAGCAAATTCTGTGACATCATTTTTTGAAAAAACTATGACAGCATCCTAAGGTAAGAATAGATGGATTTACAGGACTATAAATGAAATAGGTGAAGGCCAGATCAAAACTTGGTCAAAATTGAATATTCTACATTCCCAACTGGCTGGACATAAGCACTACATAATTTTTAGAAGGTCAAGGAAAGCTTGAATAACAGTTTTGGTCATGTTGGACACACTTAAAAAGAGAATCTTTTCCTGATCTTTTTTTCTAGTCATAGTAGTTGGTACTAAGAGTATATGATAGACAAGGAGTCCACTGGAAACTGCACCAAAACTCTACCCATGAACATTTATACAGGTTTTTCATTGTTATGCTTATGAATTTAATATATTTGTAGAGGTAAACAAAAAGATAATAAAAAATAAAAATCTGTTTTTGGATTTGTTCTTTTTATGTATTAAGATGCAAAAACTTTGGTAAAGACACTATATTATATTTTTTTTAAATAAAATAAATATGTTCTAGTCTTCCAAATACACTATATTCCCTCACAGTTTCTAAAACACTTGTGTCTCTTTGAGTAAATCAGAGCCTTCAAATGTTTTAAATAATGTGCTGTACATAAGCCAGTACAATGAGTCATAAAAATAGGAAATAACAATAATTGATTCAAGCCTCTGACTTTAGATTCCTGCATTTTATACAGGTTACCTCATAAATTGCAATTATGTTCAATTGTACTTTGGGAAGATTATGGAGAAATAAGAACATCATCAACAAAAATCAAGGATATCGCATAACAGAAAAATAGGCTCTTTACATAATGATGGGAAGAGAACAAATACGCTGAGTGACAAAGATACTCTCTGACGCCTTCTAAATAGCTATCTGTTCATATTTCAAGGATTATTTTCTATAGAAAGGTTTGGTGAATTGAATAATAATCCATTAGTTTTTTTTTTTAGTAGTTACTTTGTGTTTTTGAAGACCACAACCTTGCTAGACGTTATTCTTTGTTTTAATTATTTGAACGCAAAACAAATTATATAATCCTTCTTTTTAGCAATTGAATATTATGGTTTTGAGCCATATTTATGCCTCCATTATTATTTTTCTGACAAGATTTCCAATATTTGACTCCAACAAAATGGTCAAATAATAACATTTATGGTATAAACTCTACTCTTTACCTAAAGGATACTTTACAGCAACCACTGGATTTCTAAGGAAAAGGTGTAATTACAATGTGAAGGTTGTAAATTTGATATTGACACAGACCTATTGAATGCGATGAAAGACCCAAACAGACATTTTAAGATTCTTTTCTTTTTTCTTCTATATTTGCAACTTTTTTGACACATTTGTGACTTTTGTGACTCCTACTTGCCTGGCCTCATTTATCCTTAAAATCCAGATGTGGGCATATGAAAAAAAAGAAATCACAATTTTAGCGCACATTGGGGCTTATTTGTTTACCCGGTCCAGTCTAGATCCAGCGGCGCATTCTCTGACACTAATTCGGGTCTGCCGGGATTCACTAAGGTCTGTGTGCCTGATATCCACCAGATGTGGCTGCTGCGGTGAGGTCTGCCGGAGTTCACCTGCTTGCTGATCTTGCAACACAATTTTTTTTTCAATTCCGCGGTTTTTCCGAATCCGTTGGGTTGTCCGACGCCCATGCCCCCGATTTCTGTCACGTGAAAGCCGGCGCCGATGCGCCAAGATCCATTCGCGTGCGCCAAAATCCCGGGGCAATTCAGGGTAAACGGAAATCGTCGAGAAACCCGACGAAAGTGCACGATTCGGACCCTTGGTAAATGAGCCCCATTGTGGTTAAAAATTTGCAAATAAACTCCAGTCCCCATCAGGCGTAGGAAAAACTTTGGGGTTGCAGAAGAGTATGTGACTTTTGTGTTACTTTTAATTTTAAAACCCCAAATACTCAGCTGCCTAATAAATCAGTCCAAAACCAAGAGAAGGCAAAGAAACACACACATAAATCTCCTGCCTACACATAAATGACCTCCATTGTATTCAAAATATTTTCTTGTGTCACATTAAATAAGGCAAGTTAAGCTCAGTTCACACTATGCTTATGATTTCCATAATTGACATTAATTGAAAGACAAGTGTTTTTTTTTTAACAAGGAAATGTTAGGGTATTAGTTAAATAAATCGACTTTATGTCATCAGTTACTGTCACTTTATCTACCCTTATTTATCATCTGTTTTCTTTTTTTAAACGGAGATAAGGGACATATTTATCATACGCTGTCGCTCGTGTGCCATCGTATGATAGCTCCGCCGCTGCATATACGTAGCGGCATACATCAAGAGGCAGTAGCCTCTCAATGTATCGGGGCGGGAGGTTGCACAGCGTTTATGAAAAGTTGCCGGTGGCAGCGAGTGCGCCAGTGTGGGGACAGTAAAGCCCCCCCTTCATGTCCCAGTGGCATGAAGGTGGTGGATTGGGGCAAATAATCACAAGTACTAGCAGTAAGCTAGCATTTGTGATTACTTCAGGGCCTTTGCGCCACTGGCGTGGTGCAGAGTTCCTGATAAATATGCCCCAAAGAATGGATATGTCCAAAGCTCATATACATTTTTAACTGCCAGTAATATGTTTTCACTCTATTTTCAATTTCTGGTGGAAAATATTTCAGCCTACACTGCTTTCCAAGCACAATACATTGGTATTGAATGGTTGGTGATTATGACAGGCTGCCAGAGTGCTGCAGCTACTTCAAGTAATAATAGTACCATGTCCAAATCATTGAAATATAAATTTGGAGTAGGATGATGAGTAATTATTAGAGATGAGCGAGCACTAAAATGCTCGGGTGCTCGTTACTCGAGCCGAACATTTCCCGATGCTCGAGTGCTCGTTTCGAGTAACGAGCCCCATTTAAATCAATGTAAAATAACAAACTGAACGAGCACTGTGAAAGAACACAGTGCAGAACAGATTGCAGATGTTCGGGAACATCTGCGATCTGTTCCGGAGATACGCGTGCAGAGCGGTGTTCTCCGCAATAGTATTTGAAGAACAATATGTGTAGAGAACAACTTGCAGATGTTGCCAAACATCTGCAATGTGTTCTTCACACATATTGTTCTTCAAATACTATTGCGGAGAACACCGTTCTGCACGCGTGTCTCCGGAACAGATCGCAGATGTTCCCGAACATCTGCAATCTGTTCTGCACTGTGTTCTTTCACTGTTTTCTTCAATTAAATGATTAAATTAAATGTTTTAATTGTATTTTTTTTCTGTTCTTCACTTCTTTTTTTTTAATTAAATGCTCGTTATCGAGCAGGGCAAATACTCGTCCGAGCAACGAGCCGGTCCGAGTATGCTAATACTCGACCGAGCATCAAGCTCGGACGAGTATACTCGCTCATCACTAGTAATGATATTTGCTGGGTGGTTTTCTTAAAATAATGGCTTTTAAGCTATGACACCATGGAGGAGAATTCAGCCTTCTGATAAATCCTGTACCAGCGGGGCAGTTTTATACCTGAACTGGCGTAGAGTTGTGCTATAGTCTGCACCTGAATAGTTGCAGATTGCTCAGGTGGAATGCCCTGCACCCATCTACTCATCTGCCATGGACACCCTTTTCATGCTCACTTTGTGTGAAGGTGGCATAAGGGGGGAAATAGATACAATTCCTGTCTGTATGCCAGGAATTTTGCCTATTTCAGGGCTAGTATGCCAGATATCAAATGATAAATCTGCCCTCATGTGTTATTGAAGAATTGTCTAGTTAGTTTCTTAGTTATACTTAGTTAAATTTAGGTATAAAACCTATTTTTAAAATAAGAAAAAAGCTAAATCATTGAAAAAAAAATCTAGTATTTGTGTTTGTTAAATGTTGTATGGCCTATCTGCAGCATACTAAATAAATCAAGGCATGAACAATTGCACAAGCACATTGCATACAATACTTTGAATGTTGCTGAAAATATTGTCCGATAATGTGTCATTTCAAAATCATTTTATGGTCCAACAGGCATATCTATAACAGTACACTACATGTAATTATATATGCAAATGCATTAAAAAGTGTAATTCATACAGTATTGATAGCTTCCTTGGAAGAAAAATCCCAGGGCTCCATGTTTCTTCCATACCAATGGCAATTCATTTTAACATGAAGGAATGTTTAATGGAGTTGGGTCTGTCTGACTGATGCAACTTTACATCAATGCAAGGATGTAAACAGCTACAGGATAGTTGTTACAGCATATTTTGTAAAGGATGCTGAAAAAAGCACAAGTCTCTCTCAGTAACTTTGAGATCAGCATGATATATGGTGTGTACAGGACTTTACATGTTTTCAGTGTTAGGTACCCTATGTAAATAAGACTGTTTCAATTCAATGGAAACAAACGGCAACTTTTAAAAATGGGAAAAAGTTGACACAAAGCATGTTCCAAAGTTGTAAATCCTTCAGATATATTGCTCTAAAACTAGAAAACTTCTCTAAAGAGTATAAATGTTAATAGAGCCTGCAAAAATGTTAACAGAGGTCTGGAGTATTGTGCAGAATCTTGCTTTGCTATAGTGTGTTGTTATACATAGAACCAGGGGTATAACAATATCGGATGCAGGGAGTACGACCACAAATGGTTGTGGAGCTTCATATATATGTATGTGTATATTTTTGCATGGATTATATATGGCAATAGTTGCAAACCTATGGCATGAGTGCCAGAGGTAGCACTCAGAACCCTCTCTATGGGCACCCAGGCTATTACCCCAGCCTAGAGGTTATGGCCTCATCCTTTGGTCCCACACAACACAGGGCATTCTGCTATCAGCGCTATTTTAAAGCACCTCATCTGAGCTTCCTCAGGAGGAACGAGAAGGTGTGGACAGGGCTGGTTTAGCATTGGTACTCCATCTCTGGGCCCTACAATTCTATTGTAATAAATAAGTGAGTTTTTGGGCACTCTCTAAAAGGTTCACCGTCACTGATATATGGTATGTATATATATACTTAAATATAATGTGAGGGATGTGGACAGCGATCAGAATTAAGCACCAACATTTTATACCCTCGAGAGGCATCTATCAAAATTATCTGAACATGGACTTCCCCTTTAAGGAATGCTTATGTTATTATGGTGACCAGTCACTATGCTTGGTTATGTGTCTGTAACTTTGAATCTGTTAGTGCATGCAGTCAGCTTGTATATGAGCTGTAAGCGGCCTCATTGAACTCTACACAATGAGGCACATCTACTAAAAACAATGCAAACTGCACTATGTCAGTACGAGTCCAGCAACCGTGGAACCACAACCAGGCTTGGCGCTAGCTGTAAGACTAGGTAAGTGGTGGCAAACTCACCCTGCGACGTCCCTGCGGGCTAGGGCCCTGCCTAAAGCAGATAAACCGCCCTGATAAGGGTGAACCCACTATCAGGAACCTAAGTGACGGTCCCTCAGCGACCCTACAAGATGACAAGGAAAACTTACTTTGTCTGGCAGTCGCTGGATGGTGGAGCGGACAGGTAACCGGAATAAGGGAATAGACCAGTGTTCACACTGGCGCACAGAATACTAACACAGGACTGAGGCAGGGACAAAACAAAAGATATATATAGGTCTTCAGGCTGATTAAACACAGGTCAGGTCAAGATCAAGATCAATCATATTATATGCAGGTCAGGTCAAGATCAAACTTATATGTATACAGTTCAGGTCCAGATACAGGGAGACAAGCGGAGACCAACAAACCAGGTCAAAACCAAGATGGCTGCAAAGGTACAGAATCGGATACAAAACACAGAATACCAAACAAGATAGCAAGAGCTCTAGATACACAGGTAAGACTTGAAGAGTAACCCGCCTGATATGATGAGAATGGGCAGGTATATAAGGCCGTTCCTGGACATGCCTCCAGCAGCACACTGGGGAAAACTGTCCATCAGGCTAGTAACCCTTGCTGAGCAGGACTGAAATGCCAGGAGCAGGGTGTGGCTCAGTTAATCCAAACACAAGCAGTAAGCCACAGTTCACACACAAATAAACGCCATCTATTCTGCCAACTGCAGATGATGCGACGTTCAGGCACGGATGTTACATACTAAATGCAGTTTGCCTTTTTAATTTTCAGGGTGCCCCAGATTCAGGATTTTTGGCACCCATTCTGCATGAATCTGGCGCTCCCTATACAGGCGGTCCCCGACTTAAGAACATCCAACCCCTTGTTACAAACGGCCCTCTGGATGTTGATAATTTACTGTAGTGTAGCCTTAGCCTACAATAAACAGCTCTAACAGTTATCAAAGGCGTCTGCAATTAAGCTTTATTTTTAAACCTGGTTTTTATGACAACCCAAAAGTTAAAATCCAATTGTAACAGAGACCAAAAAAATTTGGCTGTTATAACATACAGTTCTGACTTACATACAAATTCAACTTAAGAACAAACCTAAAGAACCTATCTTGTACGTAACCCGGGGACTGCCTGTACTGTCCCAACAGAGTGCACCACTGCCGGACTTTGCATGTTAAATCTGGAAGGTCCGACTGAGCATGGGAATGCCCCTAATTTGTGTTGCATGATGCCTAGTGCAGCTGCGGCACAAAAGGGCCACGTGCTTGTGAAATGTGAATATATGTCACATCTGAGCCATAAAATGCTGTATTCTACCAGGAATATAATGCAGAAACACTATTTAACCTGGGTCTTATACAGGTAGTATGTAGAAGATTACTTCAAATAGAGATTCAAATTTTTAGCTGTTACAATAGTGTTTATAATGTCACTGTGCTTTACGAGATTGTATAACTTTTAAATCCTTTCTTATATTAGTTAGTTTTTGCCTTCTCTTAAACAAACCTTTTGACTTACAACATCATATAAAGACTGAACTTTCCCATCACACAAAGAAGAAATCCTCCCCAAACTTGACATTAAAAATTAAATTGAACTAGTAAATTATCAAACCTCTCCCATCTCTTTTATTTCACACACCATCTACTAATTTCTATGACTCCATTTATTTGGTACAGGTCATATACAGATACTTAGCAGGATGTTTGCAATGCAGAATAGTTAAAACACTGAAAAAAATATTGAATTGGTCAATATACAGTGAAAAGAAAAAACAGTGAAAACATATTCAATATTTTAGCTTATCAATACCGGCGGTCCCCTGCTTAAGGACACCCGACTTACAGACGACCTCTAGTTACAGACAGACCCTTCTGCCCACTGTGACCTCTGGTGAAGCTCTCTGGATGTTACTTTAGTCCCAGACTGTAATGATCAGATGTAAGGTGTCTGTAATGAGGCTTTATTGATAATCCTTGGTCCACTTACAGCAAAAAATTTTGAAGCTCCAATTGTCACTGGGGCAAAAAATGTTTTTGTCTGGAGCTACAATTATAAAATATGCAGTTCCGACTTACATACAAATTCAACTTAAGAACAAACCTATAGAACCTATCCTGTACGTAACCCGGGGACTGCCTGTAATGAATTCTACCAATAACTTGTATTTCTGGCTCATAACAACATAGGATTGCTTATTTCTCATTTTTGAGATTTTGCTGGTCATTGAAGACAAATATAACATATTTGTTGTCAAGCATAAAATGTTGTGAGGTTTTGGATATTCAAGAATTATTTTTGATTTCTTATTAAATACCCACTGCATGATGAAAATTTATATCCAAGTTATGTAAATCAAAAACCTAACAGGCTATGGACATTATTCTGTAGGAGAAATCTATAAAGTATGACAGACTTTGACAGATTTTTTGTTTTCCACTTGTTATTGACAAAAACGTTTGCAAATTGTTTTAATTTTTTTTCTGCAAAATAATTTGAAACCCACATGCAGACGATAAATTGGTCCTCCATTTTCCATACAATGACATTTCCCTACAGCCATATAATTGCGAAATATTACATTTTACCAAATAACTGACTGTTGACTGCTGTCTAGTTAGGGTAGTAACAAGGCACATTGGAGGCATTGAGGGAAACATATCACCACTCTGATATGTCCTGATTTTACATATGAAAATGTTCAATTTTTTTCTGTTTCGAGGAACTGCTTTACCCATTTTGTTGTTTGACAGGGGGCAATGTCCTGCATGAAAATTGCTGGCTGATTAAGTGATGCACGCAAGGAAGGGAGGAATCAGGTGTTTGTGGAGAAGGCATTCACTCTGCCAACTCATACTGCAGAAAACATTCCCCAAACCATGACACTTCCTCCACTACCTTTAACTGACTTCTTTACACACTTTGTTTCCACAGTAACTTAAAGAACATAAAACGTGGAACACTTCTACTATGTAGAGATGAGAGGACCCAAACTTTCCATTCAGGTCCGGGTGCATCCTGCATGACCCGGACATATTACCAGATTGGTGGCCTGACAGCCAATCCGGAAATTTGACAATTAGCAATGGCTGTAATTGGCCAGAGGTGTCAGTCAATTTGAAATGGCATACCATCTTTGCAAAGTCATTAAAAATTGGAAATTTAGCCTGCCAGGTGAATAGGGTCTGTCTGATAATTAAGGTAATTAGCAACAGTTGTAGGGATCTGAAAGCATTCTCTAATTTTATATCAGTGTTCTTTTATAATGATCTTATTTACATTTTTATTCTGTGGTTTAGAATATATACAATTTATGAAATAAGCATAAAAAACTGTTAGTTTAGTCACATTAGGGTATATTCACATATTTGTTCTCTAATTTTCAGTATAAATTAATCACCTTACATATTGACTGAATTCTAATAGTCTGCAAGTATTACAAAACTAGTTTTCTACTGATAATTGACATCTCTTTCATATTGCTGCTGTAAATGTCTATCCATTGATGTGAGGAACTGGTCTTATACAAGCACATTTTTACTGCTAATTTTATTTCTAGTTTTTATTTGTATTTAGATTATCCTCAGGCATAAAAATGTAGGTGTATTTTGAATTACTGTCTTATTGTCTTACACAGCTCAATTTACAGATAAACCATTAGAATTTTTTATTTGGGGGAAAATGCCTTAGTTATGACTCCTTCAGTTAGTCTGGATTCCAGCTAGTTATTGTATCTGGGAATAATATTGCAAAGACCAATTCACATTAAGGAAAAGCACCCGCCCTCTCTTAATTCTAAACATTTGTACACTAATCCGCGCTGAGAATGTTTTTAGGGTTTGATTGTAATAGATTGTATAAGAGTCACATGAGCTGAGAAGATTGAGGTTTTCTAGGAAAGCTCTGGTGTAAAAGGTACTTTTAAATGTACATCTTTCTTCTTTCTTCACAGGGGCAATACTGTCAATTCCTTGCGGGTTTCTATAGTGATAGACACGGAAAGGACATCGCTGGGACTTTAGCATAGAAACAGCAAAGTTTTAAATTACTATATGTAGTTTATTTATACTAAATATTTTCTCAAAAAACTAGAAATCAATTTTCTCTTCTTGTTCCAAACATTTAACGTCTGCAGGTTGTAATGCATTTCCATGGCAACAGCTTTGCATTAATGTTTTCTTTAAAAAAAAATAAAAGAGTTCACAGACACATTTTGATTTTTCAAATAGAAAGTAATCATTCCATAAACCAATGACTATGGAAGATGGAAGCATAGACTTAAGAAACCTGACATGAAAACAGTGCTTCACAATAAATGAGAAATCAATATATTGATGTATCCTTGGCTGCATCTGCTTGGAAAGTAGACCACCCTGGTATTTAATAAGTCACGTATGGGTGACCTCCCATCCCTGTTTTTCATTAGAGAACAGAGAAAAATACAAATGATACACACATGTCGCAAACATTTTGTCATATATGTTTTCATTTTCTAGTTAAAATGACCAAATACTTTCCAATTATTCACCAAAGCCCACAAGTTTATTATTTAAAAATTAAAATACAGACCACTTTATGATGATATTGTTTTAAGTTAGTATAATATAAAATTAGGGCTCTTACCCCTGAACTGACACTAGTTGTGGTTCCTGCCTTTCTGGACAATCATAAGGGCCAGAAGCTGCAATGATAAAATGAGAGCCTATCTCTATAGTAAGGGTCATTTGATCCTCATTAACCAATGAACAGATTCCCTAGGACAGTGAAGGCGAACCTTTTGGAGACAGAGTGCCAAAGCTAAAACCAAAACCTACTTGTATGTCGCAAAGTGCCAACATGACAATTTCAGCAGTAACTTATTGATGCCTGCTGTAGCACAGATTTTAATCGTATTGGTGTCCTGAGTTCACCAATACAATAGAAACTTGATGGAGAAATTTGGATTGTAGCTTCCCTCCAGAGTCCCCTGAAGAGGAAGAATCAAGCGACCCAGAGCAGGAGCTCAAATGACAATCTATCTCTATCCACACCTTCTTGCTCCTCCTGTAGTCCTGGAAGCCAAGGATGTTGCTTTAAAATAGAGCAGAGCATGGCACGTCCTGGGCTTTATTGGACCACAGGAGAAAGCCTTCAGTCATATCTGGCAAACTCTGTGTTGGGGTGAAGTCCTGGGTGCCCACAGAAAGGGCTCTGAGTGCCACCTCTGGCACCCGTGCCATAGGTTCGCCACCACTGCCCTAGGAGGAAAGAATGCATAGATTTCTGCAGGAAGGAAACACAAAAATCACACTGGTGTAAAGTGAGAATTGTGTGTGTGCATGTGTATTTTGTCAAATCTCTGGTTCCATGAATGCATGGTGATGTACAACTTGTTTCCCACTGTGTTGTTTCTTTCAGTCTTGCCTGCTGTTCTGTCCTCTGCAGCCACCCTTTCTTCCTTAGCAATATTTACAGTAGAAGGGTGCTCAAGATAAATAGAAAAGAGGAACAGGAAGGTCTGGAACAGAGCAATGCAGATGGATACCAGTTGTTAGTCACACTGCCTTTAATCAACAAACCCCTATCTTTAATCATTAACCCCAACATCCTGCTTTCCATATTGTTTATGGAAACAGTGGAAAGGCTCCTTTACCCACCCTAAATGTAGACAACATGGGTAGTGCATGAAGGGCCACTTGACTTTAATGGGAGTATTAGGCACATAATTTAATTGTTTATCCCTCTTTGCCTCCACTAGCCTATGGAGCATTCCCAGGAATGCCAACAACAATGCCTTTCTTACATCATCGGCAATAACTGATTAGCTGAGATCCATGTTCCCGTCCTCCAAGGTGTATTTTGGCCATAGGTGTGTTTTCCACCTACATTGTTGATTAGTATGGGCTGATTCCTATGGGTGGGGAAAGAAAGATCTTCCTTATAATCTCATTGCTAGTAGGCATGTGTGCCATTAGCTTCCATGTAGACATGAGCATGTTGTGCTATGTCAATTATTCTTTATGTGTTACAGACCCTTTGCCAGCAAACATGCTGGGTCAAGCTAATTGAGGAACAGTGGTTAGGTTAAAGAGAACCCGTCATGCAAAATAACCCCCCTAAACTAAATATATTTTCATAAACTGCCGTTAGAGAGCATTGCCTCTATTCCTTCGTTGTCCCTCTACATGCCTGTAAACCTAAGCAATGAGGTCCTAAAGCTGTATGCAAATGACCTGTGAAATGTCCAATGAAGCATTAGCATATTCAAGCTGTCCTCCTTATTCATGAGTGGGAGGCACAGCCACACCCCCAGTGCATGACTGACAGCCTGTATAATGATGTGAGGCTGTATAATGATGTGCTTCCTGGTGCTGGTGGCCACACCCCCTGCAGCCTGTGTGTGCATGTGTGTGTGTTTAGGAGAGATACAGCAGCTCCAGGCAGCCATGTTACAGCAGAACATGTCAGATTCATGTGTAGCTGATGTCTGTGTCTCTCACCTGTATATTAGGAGGATGCAGCATGTCAGCAGATGCAGCACACACATCAGCAATGCTTTACAATACATTACACACAGACATGAGCAGGGGGAGGAGAGGGGAGGGGTGACATCACTGCTTCTGACCATGTGACCAGCCTCATTTACATAATAAAGAAAAGATGATTTTATAATAATTAATGTATGAAATAACTAGATAAAGGCTGTGATGGGATCTTTGTGAGCTGCTCCAACAGGTAGTAGTGACAGAAATAGTGACAGAGACCTGATGACAGGTGTCCTTTAAGCGTTGAAAAGGGATGTGTATTGTATTACTGCTTTTATTTCATACCTCTGGGCTACTTTGAATGTGTAGTGAAGTAAATCCACAGTGAATCCCTCCATATTGATAATAGTGAGGCTCCATTAGCTGGTTAGGACTTAGGAAGTCTCCGGGTCTTGTTTTTTTTAGACACACTGTTAAGGGATCACTATAGATGTCACCCTTATTCATCCCTGTTTTAATGAGATTTTAATAGATTATATTTTGTTGAATTTTATTTTGTTCATACAAAGTTGGATAGTCACATCTAAATCAATTATTTTAATTGATGCTATTATATTTTGTATAGCCATCTCAAGTGATAGAAAGGAGAACTGTGGAGGTAGGGGCTTGTCCTGTCTTAGTGTACTATAAGTCAGGCTATTGAGCAATAAGTTTGTGGTTACCCATTTTATTTGGCATTGTTGTAGAGGGTTTTTTTAAAATAACTTTATGTGAATTATTTTGAAGGTTGTAGAGTTACATATGTTTTTTCTTCTTATTTCCAAATATATTGGTTAATAATGACAATGACATGGAAACAGATGTGTTTATAAAGCATAACAAGACCAGCAACAATTCTGAGCATGTGCTTTCCAGACACTCCCACATGAATTTAATTATTATAAAGAATTCTTTGCATAAAAGAGGCTGTAAAAATAAGTTCTACATTTTTTAAAACCACAAAGTTAATGGAAACATAAGCTGGTGTATTTTTCTAATTTTTTGTTCAGCAAGTGAGTCTTTATAGATTGCTCATAGGAACTGAAAAGATTTTAACTAGATATATTTTACCAGCTTTAGCAGTCATTTTATAATTTTTTCAACAGGATTAGTTTTCATTTCAATACAATACAGAGTTTATGTTATTTGTTTCATGAATGATGTCCAATTTTTCAAATTACCTAAAATGTATTTGCATGGTTAAAAAAATATTAAAACAAGTTTCTTACTACTTTCTTATAAAACTGTTTTTAGAATTACATAAGATACTCATTGTGTAATTTTAAAATAATATTTACCCTTTAATGCTACAATTTATAGCTAAATTGGTACAAAATCATATGTTTATTATGTTTTTATGGGTACTAAATTTTCACTTACTGTATCAACCTTTGAGTATCAGTTCCTGGCCTTTTGTGCTCTTTTTTGCTTCTTTTTCATATTTGTAAGATTTATTATAGTTTTGCACCATGTTTCAACCTCACTGCATTGGCCACACTGTGGTGTGTTTTGTGAGAAGGGTCTATATCACATGCTTCTTGGAGTGCAAAAAGCTAGCTGAATAAAACCTGGCTTTTAAAAAAACAAGATACATCCAAAATTCGCACATTAACACACAAGAAAAATGGCTTAAAATGTATCCTGATAATACATCTGCCTCAGTGTGTGTAAAAATCATACAGTGTTATATTTCCAAATGGCCCACAGGTTGGTAGGGGTACATTATGCTGTTTGAACAAGAAAAAAACATCAGAATGGATGTTCAATTTTACAAAGATAAGCTGTCCGTATGTGTTGGGCTAGGGCTATTTTACCAACCATCTCCCCAAGGAGGGGGATTGGGGGTTGATTAAGGATTAGTACTGTGCACTGTCACCACCCTTATGACAACCTTAATCATGACTGGAAGCTAGACAAGGCTGACAGTATCAGACTGACAGCATCAGTATCAGACTGCCATTGGCCGTTTGATACTGTTAGCCATGAGGCATTTGGTACCTTCTGCACACATGCAGTTTTTTTTAATACTTACCCTTAGGTTACATTTAATATTCTCATCAAACAAACACTGTATATGGAAAATGCCTATGTTTTCATATTACAACTTGAAAGAATGGCCAATGATGTTTTATATAAAGACAATGTAGTGTAGGCTAGCATCAAAAATTCCTCAAATCAATATTAATATCCTAGCAATATATGCAATATTTGTTTCAAATCACATATAGACAGATCTAGTCTGTTAAGATCTGTGATATGATGTATGATCCATGGTATATTATCTAAAATGTAAAACTAGTAATTGTTGTATGCAGCCCTTTTCTTATAATATTTGATACTTATTGGCCCAGATCTATTATACTGGCTGTGCCAGTTTTCTCTCTGACTTTGTACTAGAAAGAACATCTTTGGAGCTTGCACATGTATTTAAGAAGTTTTTCAATAAATAAAAATCATAGCTTGTTGCGGCTTGTGAAAGGCTAATGCTGGAGAGTTGCTAACTTAACAAAGAATGTGCAACGATATTGCATGTGAATAAATAATTTGAGGATTAAGATTTTTTCCCTTTTTTCACAGTATTTTGATTCCTTTAATCTGTGCTTTCCGTTTTTCTCCAACTCAGTAACATTATATTGTTATGAAGCCTGCTTAGGTATGCTCAGTCATTATGAGATAACATTGTCAGTCATGCCTATTGGAAAGACTTGATGCATTCCAAAGTGCTGACTTCCATTACATGCCAAAGGGGAAGTGATATGTAGATACGTTCAGCTTCCCTTCAATTCCTTACATGGTTTCTTTGAATATTTCAAATACCGTGGAAGTTCTGTGGAGAACTGAAATAAAATGAAACCACTTGATCAGTAAGCAGATGAAGTGCCTGTAGAAAATATATGCAAAGTATATAAGGTTACGTGTAGCACATCAATATGCCTTATATATTAGTAATTGTTATACTAGGTATACTGTGGAAATAAAACATGTACATAAATATACTGTAAATTTTCATCCAGGATATATTAATATTGTAACTTCCTTTGCATGTTGTAATTGGATATAGAAAATTAGCAGATTTTTAAACCCAGGGAATCATTAAAAATGTGTATTTTGTGAAAACTTTGCACTACTTGCCTATCTTTATACAGGCAGTCCCCGGGTTACATACAAGATGGGGTCTGTAGGTTTGTTCTTAAGTTGAATTTGTATGTAAGTCGGAAGTGTATATTTTATCATTGTAATCCCAGCCAGAACTTTTTTGGTCTCTGTGACAATTGGATTTTAAAAATGTTGGGTTGTCATAAGAATCAGGATTAACACTAAAGCTTCATTACAGACACATTTGATAACTGTTACAGCTGTTTATTGTAGCCTAGAACTAAAGCACAATAAATTACCAATATCCAGTGGTCCATTTGTAACTAGGGGTCGTATGTAAGTTGAGTGTTCTAAAGGGGACTGCCTGTATTCTGTATTTTAGCCTTTATAAATCTATGAACTTCAGAGCTGAACTCATGCAGGTTATCTATCTATAGTAGCTCACTGTCTGAAAATCCAGGCAGTGTCTTGTAATAAAGAGATAGGGGTCTCACTTTTGGGATCAACACCTAATTAGGGAGTGGGGGTCCTATAGACCATTATGTAATGGTCAGGCAGAATTGCCTAGTGCTGTTCTTCATTCAAATCTATGGGAGAGTAAAAAGCCACAGAACAGACATTCTCTGGTATTTTTGGTGCCATCATTGACCTCTATAGACCTGCATCCGATATTTAAGATGCCCTGTGATATGTCATCAGTACCTTAATGAGAATACCTCTTTAATGTATGAATTAGGAAATGTGACTGGATTTTGCAATCCTTTATTTTTGTTTTTTTTTACATAGTAGTTTGTGTAGTATCTATTAGCATTATCTAATTTTTGCTGTATAACTGATCAAGGGATTTATTCAAATTTTTATATGTATTTGTTATCAGAAATATTTTTCCAATTAAGAACAGTTGTCATGATTGGACCTTTAGCTTTTAGATTTCACAGATCATCTGTTAAATTAGATCAGTCATGACGAACCTTCTAGAGACCTAGTGCCCAAACTACAACCAAAATCCACGTATTTACAGTGAAGTGCCAACACAACATTTTAAGCAGTAACTTATTACTACCTGTTCTTCCTCATCTTTCAATCGTATCGACCCCTTGAGGCCACAAATACAGTTGAAAGAAGGTGGGAAATTCAGACTCTCTCCTGTTTTCTCTCTGTACAGGAAGAATGGTGGGTCCAGCAGGAGGACCTCCAAAGACACTGCACTTCTGTCAGCATCTTCTCACTTTTCCCGCAGTTCCAAACAGCCAATGAAATGTCGCTTTAAAACATCTCTTAAGTTGCCTGGGACTGCAGTTGGATATTTGGTGAACTCTGTTCTGGAGAGATGGTCTCAGTGCCCACAGAAATGGCTCTAAGTGCCACTTCTACCACCCGTGCCATAGGTTCACCACCACTGAACTAGATGAATATTATATTTTCATCTGTATTATTTTGCGAATATGTTTTTATATATGGCTTTTATTGTTCATACTTCAAGATATACTAGTCTGTTAACAGAAGAAAGCAAAGTTCTAATCTTTCATCAGTGACCCTATTTTATTTTCACTGTCCACTCATTAAGGTGCTGAACTCTACGTAGTAAGCCCTACTGAAGTTTAAAAGTTGAAATGTACATTCATGTTTGTACGGAAATGTTCTGGGCTCATGTATACACATAAAACATGTAAGTTAATGTATCTGCTCGATGTCTATCCCTACCTCACATGATGGGAGTACTTTTAGATCAAGGTAACTTTTCTGTTCAGGTTATGTTAGATGGATAAAATGAGATGGCTCTAATGGTACAACATCTCTTTTGCTCTTTTAAAATGTCAAGTACATCTATTCTATCTGTTAAAAGTCTTTTGTTACCAACAGTTGTAATCAAGTGTCAAACAAACACAACACTCAAAATTAGAGGATAAAATCATATGAAAAAGAAAATACAAGCAAAAATACTGGTTTGTTGGTAACTGTAAAATGTCAAGAATAGATGATGTTTCTTTTTAAATGACAAAAAGTTTGTTCTTTTGAAAGGTAAAAAAAAGATTTTCCACATTATCTTAAAAATCCAAACTAGGTTATACTTTGCAGAGGCTCCACATGAGGTTGGCTCTCACTTGTGTAGCTTCCCTCAGACCTTCAGTTGACATATAAAGATGCAGCATTTCAAGTTTAGACATCAAAATGGCATAACATCTTTACAGTTATTCAAAAATGCGCCATGTACAAAAATGTAACTCTCTGACCTATATATTATTTTGCTAAATAAATCTTGAAAGCCTGGATTGATGTGTGTGGAAAAAAAGAAATTAATAGAAGTAATTAGTTAAAATGTCACATTTCTCTAATTGCCTTTTTATTACCATCATTTTTTTCTATTCTTTTATTTTTTCAATTCACATTTACCACTGCTTATGAAACACAGCCATAAAACATTGAAGAGAACTCAGAATGAAAAATACCCAACTACTCTGCTGTTTATCTCCACTGATAACCAAAATGTTACTTTTTATGCAGTTAGGTTCTTTACCTCAAATCACAATACAGTACAAGTATATTTTGAATTATAGTTATTTTTACACATTCTTGTAATTCTGGTACAATTTTGGAATAAATCTTTGTATGTTATAGGCACTGCTCCAAAAAGTTCTCATCATTGTCCTGGAGGAATTCCCCAGCCTCAGTGTTGCTCTTAAGCCCGTCATCAGCACCTAATGACAGGTACTCATGAACTTTTTAATACTTTTCCCCAATCTGCTTTTGTAATTAACATTAATGGTTCCACTCATTTTTAAAAGTATACCTGGCTCCCTTCTAGAAAACTGCATCAATTCATTGTGGTGCTGGAGTCCCTGTATCATCATCACCATTGGAGCATCATCACTTTGAGCACAGGGCAAGTTAACAGCTGCATTAGTGAGAAGAAATGTAATGAGGGAGGCAGTAGGGAGGAAGGAGGATGAGCATAGAGCGGAAAAGGATGATGATTGCAACAGTCAACAGCTTTGTTCATAAACAAACCCCATGACTCAATGCAGTTTGCTGGATGGGAACCACGTAAAATTTATATATTTTTAAAAGTGAGTAGACCATTACTGTTGATTATAAAAACATATTAGTATTAAAAATGCTATGGGAAGCTGTCATTTGGTGAAAATGTGTGATCCTGATGACAGGTTCGCTTTAAAGACACATGAGAGCCTTTCCTCTGCATCCTATCACCAACACGGAAGGTATGGAGTGTTAAAGATATAAGATATACTTTTTATGGTTAACAGATTAAGAACAATGAACTATGTTTTGAAATAATCTAATACTTACTAGCATATTATTTGTTTGTTAGACATTTTATGATATCTAGAGACATATTCTTGTGTGGGCAGACTGTCCCATCTAAGGCTGCATTTTCACTGCCGTACGGGGGACATATATATATGGCCTATATACGTCCCCCATAGACAGCAGTTGGTGCACGGTGCCCTACGGATATGTCCTATCTTTTATTGCCATGCGGCGCTGTGTGCCATGTTTCTCTATGGTAAGGTGGGCAATGTGAATGTAGCCTAACTCAAACAGTTGCTCTGCTCAGTGACTTTTATATGTCAGTGTTTATTTGATACCGAAGAATTATGCTGTAGCCAATGTAAAAGAGTCTGATAAAAGGAGAAAGGGGAACTTTGCTTTAATAAGGACCAAATAATCTTACCAAGTTTTACGTCTGAACTTTGTTATGTACTGCACTAAGTTAAGCAGCCTCTTTGTGCCTTGAGCATGATATTTCTGCTGTAGTGAGCAGTGTATAGAAAGCCTTCTGTGGCGCACCCACTTCAGACAGATTGACCGACTAATGATTATCTCTTTCTATACATAGAGCATATTTCCCTTGATGATTCAGCTCTCTGTGGCGATTAGGCTATTAAGGGACAGTCTGCAGGGTCAGATTAAGACTGCCATGTACCCTGGCCTGTATGGTTATTAAAGTCTGGAATTCTCTTCCTACATATAGTACCAGAATCAAGCTTCTAGGGGAAATGGAGGTTGCGTCCCTTCTGCCTGCTTTCAGTCTGTAGTTTCGGGACCTTTGAATGAACTAAAAACATCCTGAAATGGCTCTTGTGTATTGAGAGCATGAACAGATGTAAGAGGATTTCATGGATGTAGATCCTTCACATTTGTTGGGAGGTTTTGGTAGCCATGGGCCATGGGCTACCGCTCCAAACGCCTATATTATAATCCACTACTGACTGTTTGCAAGAAGTATGTTGGAAAAAGTGTAGAAGTCCCGTGTTCGCCAGGAAAAATCATAAATCTTCCATGATGTTAAAATACTTTTGTGTAAAGACTACAAAAGTGCTTAACCCCTTACCGATGCACATGTAATGTATGGTGCGCGTCAGATGTACGAGCTAGCCGGTAAGTCTTTGCTGCTTATTGTTAGCAAATGATTTATGATCAAAAGGTCATACAGTCCTAAAAATTGTAGTATTGGAAACATCATCAAAAGTCACAAAAAATGACACCACCCACAGCTCCGTACACCAAAGTATGAAAAAGTTATTACCGCCAGAAGATCGCAAAATAAAAAAAGATATTTTTGTACAGCAGGTTTTAATTTTTGTAAATGTACGAAAGCCTTATAAAACCTATGCAAATTTGATATCCCTGTGATCACACCGACCGAACGAATAAAATAGACATGTCATTAAAAGCCGTAAAATCCAAGCCCACAAGAAAACAGCGCAAATGCATTTTTTAAACATTTTCACCGCATTTGGAACTTTTTTCCTGCTTCCCAGTATACCACATGGAAAATGAAATACTGTCACTATGAAGTGCAATTTGTTATACAGAAAACAAGCCATCACAGAGCTCCTTATGTGTAAAAATAAATTATTATAGATTTTTGAAGGTGGGGAGTGAAAAATGGAAATGAAAAAAACAAAAAAGGGCCAGGTCGTTAAGGGGTTAAGGAACAATACCATTATTGGCTGAAAAATTATATCTGTTGCAAGCAATCAGGGCACACAGGCCCCTTCATCAGGCAAGATTACAATTTGAATCCTTGCCTGATGAACAGGCATTTGTGCCCTGAAAGCTTGCAACAGATATAATTTCTGGCTAGCCAATGAAGGTCTCATTCCTTAAGCACTTTTATAGTTTTTACACAAAAGTATTTAACATCATACAAGATTTTATCTGTAGGGAGTAAAGTAATTAAGAACATCACGTTATCAGGTTCTTTTCGGATCAGCTGTCAGTTGAGTCAGTTGAGTAGGGGGGCAGACACTATTTAAGGAATAAAAGTAAGAGAAAAATGGACAAAACATATTTCTTTAATTAAAAATTACAATGTTTCTCTGTCCCATTGGGGAGGGGGGAAGGGGATGGAATAAGATGTGATGTGACAGAATATGGTGTGAAATTTTGTCAGATTTTTTGTACCTTTTTAAAAAAAATGAAATTACAAAATATTGCAACGTTTACTATCAGCTGCAAAATAAATTTATTACGTGTTTCGCTTGAAATGTTCTTTTAGCTAGTTGCCGTACATGCTTCATAAAGTGCTATCTTCAATTTGCAGAAATTGCTTAATATAAATAACCTGTCAAGTTGTGAACCAGGGTCCCATATTTACATGTGCATAATCAGATCAAGGTATATATTTTCCATACTCACTATCCTAGTCCAATACTGTGCAGATGATGTTATATGATATGGGATATTATGATATCATGACTTCCAAATGTTGCCAAACAGTGATACGTTCTGTGAATGGAATGCAATCTGTGGTCACCATATGCACAAGGTAGAATAATTGCTTGATGGCACTAAGAAGAGCATTGAAAGCAGTGATGCTGATTAAGCGCAGATTATTTTAGTAAATTATTGTCTTTGTTTTACTGGGAAGTGTAGTGTCAGGTTTGATTACATTCAGCAAGGAATTTAAGACAAGTGATGAATACTAGCCTACCCAGGGGCTTTCCTGCTTCTTGTATGTTATCTCTCGACAGATACTGACTGAATTATTTATTTACTGGCAGAATCCCCTGATTGCCTGTACTGTGCCCACCTAAGATTCAGAAACGAGACGTGTTCAGCTGACCTAAAAACAGCGGCAGCTTATATTTCTGCAGAACATTTCATTCTATTCTTACTATTCCTACCACATGTTTGACTCATTCAAGTTGCATATCAAAAAGTGTTTAGAACTGAAAGGCGATATGTAAAATTTATAGCTATAATATGTTATTTCATGCAGTGCATTAATGTATCATACATTGCTTCCTAAGGCTTGTAGAAAATCATTTCTATGGTCTCTTTCTCCTCTGTAACCACAAGAAAATTTGATGGATTGTTCATTATCCGGTATTTGATTTTTCTAGAACAATAACTGAACTAGATGTGAAGTAATTCTAGGGAAAGACATGGGATGAAAAGTGGCATGCTGGGATTTATATGGTATCAAATCACAAAAATAGGTATTATTTGCCACATTGCCAACTTCATGATGCAGGGTAATCTGTTACACAGTCATGCTTGATGGGTGGACCATGTTATCATACTGAATGTGTTATTAACAGACAGAGCGCAGATGAGAATGGTTCCAGAATGCTCCGTTATATGCTAATTTCCAAATCAACAGAAATATTCAAATATTCAGCAAAACCTGCCATTGTGTGCTTTTTCTCTTTAACCAATCTATCTTGATTTGCATGGCTCTTTTGTGCTTATATAGGTGTAACGGCACATTATTTTGTTAGTCTGTTGCTTAAAGTGTACCTGCAGGTTAAAGAAACAGAAGATAATATAGTAGGTAATTGCATTATTTAGTGTTTAGAACATTCCCTTACTGTAAATCAAACTTAGCTCACATTTACTGTATAGCACATAACCAAGGAAACATGATGAAGTAGCCCTTATATACCTACCCCACAGACCACTATTTACTGGAATACCAGTAAGCTATGCAGCAGACGTCTTGCTGCTGACAATTTGCCCTCATTGTGCTTTTATGCTCTAGGCTCTTGTGTACTACTAGTGCAGTGGTGGCGAACCTATGGCACGGGTACCAGAGGTGGCACTCAGAGCCCTTTCTGTGGGCACCCGTGCCATTGCCCCAGCACACCAGACAGGACTCAAAGAATCTTCCTGCAGTTCCAAGCAACTTAAAAGATGCTGCTTTCAGTCATATTTTGATGCTTACTTCGCTACTTGGGACTGTAGGAAGAGTGAGAATGAATAGACAGGACCGAATTATCTTTGGAGGACCTCCTGCTGGCCCCATGATTCTCTGTGTACAGAGGGACACTGGAAAGAAGCTAAAATGATGCATATTTTCCATCTTTCTACCGTGTTGCTGTCCTCAGGAGGCCAATATGATTGTTGAAGAGCAAGAGCTTTAATTTTTGGTTGGCACCTCGCGATAGAGGGTTTTGGGTTGCTTTTTGGGCACTCGGCCGCTAAAAGGTTTGCCATCACTGTACTGGTGGGTATATGTGGAGATAATATACCTTGTATACCACTAGTGTCTTGGAATACTTTGAGGTACCCCTCCTGTTGTCTGTCTGCTGTATTATTATTCATGAGCAATGTGTTCAGCATGAATATACTGGATAATGAACATGTACTGATTAAGGAAGACTGTACTGTACACATGTTACAAGTATGGCAATATTGGAAATTACATTTCACTATATGATGTTCATTTTACAAATCCCGCATTGGCTAAGCGGTGTCACTGTTGAGGCCCCTTATTTTTGAAGATTTACTATAACATTCTCTTTCTGGCATGCCTGTCGTTCCCATAGGTTAGCATGGCATCATCTTCTTGCTGCTCCTGCTGCTATGACTGGTTGTATGAGGCACCTTCCCCATAGGTAGGTGACTAAATAATAACAAATTCTAACTTGATATCTCCAGCTAGAATACCCTGCATCACGGCCTGATTACTGTTTCCCATGTTCATGACCATTGCTTGTTCCTCAAATATGTATCTGTGATCTCACGTGTTGACACTGGCTTGCCTCTGCATAAGAATTTGAGCTGTTTTCCTTCCTTACCGTTTCTTGTCCGTTGGATAACCACCACTCTCTGCATAGGGGTTAATGGGTAAAAACTGGGGAAGACTAGGATAATGACAAGCTAAAAAGATAATGCAGTCCACCACATACTTCCTGTTCTGAAATAGGAAGCATAGCCCTTACATCTGAACCTATCTGTGTTATTTAGTGTCTCTGGAGTTTTAGCAGGTTGTGTCTGGTAGGGTTGTTATAAATAGGCAGAATGGCCAACACTTAATGCTTACTGGTTGCATTCATCTACCACTCAAAACGATATATTAATATATTGTATATCTATGTATTATAAGCCAGAGCACTCCAGGAACATTACACTTTTAAACATGTTCAAATAGAGTATTGTAAGAAAATTAGGCGATATTAATCGCACCGCAAATTAATCATGTTTACATGATACTATTAGATAACTTGATATCAACAAATCAGTCTACATAATGTTTTCAATGGGAAAGACAGAAATCATCTCCTCTTCAATTTACAAGCAATGGTAAAATAATCTTTTATTTGTGATGTTAGTAATCTGACGAACTGTCTGGCATTTTAATGAAAAATTAATATTAATCTCCTGGTGCTCTGCAGCCCAGAGGCACAATTTCAGCCTTCACTATTTCATTTAGTGTTATAGTGTAAGTAATTGACTGAGTCAAGAAGTCAGTGCTCGTGTAGCAGAAAGAGACAGATACATCACTCTGTGCTTATGCCTTCAGCCTCATTAAGAAATCTGATAACAAAACACTGCAATGAGCAAATTATATAACTAATTTGGAAACTGTGCCGCTTCCACCTCTGTAAATCTATTCAGAAAAATAGCATCTGATAGAACATTTCTGCCCTGAATATCAATCCATTATACTTCTTTTCCCTTATGAAACAACATGTAATAATGGATTGCAAAATACTCATTAAAGAGCTGGACAGAGCATGAAAATTCCAATACACTGGGTAATGCGGAATGAGCTACTGTACGAGGAAAAAAGTAGATGAAGAATCAGCATGTTAATGCTCTGTAGGAAAGATTTACTGCAAAGTAATTATAGAATAGATAACTATAAGGACTTTGGGAGAGTAAAATCACCTTATCTTCTTTTCTCATATGAAGATGTTGAGGTTTACCCATGGCTCCCTCTCATCAAGGACACTATTACAAAGCAAGATAGTTGACCATTCTAATTTTAACCTACTTGAATGGGTGTTGACAAATGGGCAGATCGGGCAACTGTTTTGGTCCCACAGTTTTTAGGGGCCCCAAGAATATCAAAACTTCACACCAAGTTTTATATTGAGCTTTAAAGTTGATAGGGTGAATTGCCCTCAACACTACTCATTCATATGTGCTGGCTCCGAATACAGATGTATACTACAGCCCTTCCAAAGATCTACCAGGAGGCGAGCTGAGCCTGCTGCTTTGGGGTGGAAGCATGAACTCACTGATTTCATAGAGGGCAGCACCAGAGCTGTTTTTTTGGTTATCAGCAGCAAATTCTCTGTGCTACCTCCAGCCCCCATCCCTCTCCCTTTCTGTGTGCACCCTTTGTTCTCACCTACACAGGCAGTCCCTGGGTTACATACAAGATAGGTTCTGGATGTTTGTTCTTAAGTTGAATTTGTATGTAAGTTGAAACTGTACATTTTATAATTGTAGCCCCACCCAAATTTTTTTGGGTCTTGGTGACAATTGGATTTTAAAAATGTTGGATTGTCATCAGAACCAGGATTAATAATAAAGCTTAATTGCAGACACCTGTGATAACTGTTATAGCTGTTTATTGTAGTCTAAGGCTAAAGTCTGGTAAATTACCAACATCCAGAGGTCCTTTTGTAACTAGGGGTCATCTGTAAGTCGGAAGTAGGGGACCGCCTGTACTCTGTGCTACTTCCTACCCTTCTATGAGCACCCTTAAAACTCTCCCAGTACTACCTTCAGCCTTCACTTCTTCCAAGTGCAACCGCACCCCTGACACAGTGCTGCTTTCAGCCTCTTCTCTATTCCACCTGCACACTTTCTAGCCTCTACTCTGTGTTTAACTTCCCTGCTGTCTTTGTGTACTGCAACATGGGACAGCTTAGTCAGGAAAAAAAGAATGGGGGAAGGGTACCTGCGTTACAATAAAAATCCTGTAAGGGACTCAGCCCCTCTTGCTGGTGTTTTCTATGGAAGCCTCCCAGCAAAGGACAACAAAGATTCTTCTAGTCCCCAAAAGAGGGAACTATGTAAAGTTTAAGAAGGATCCAAAATATGTCTACATATGCATATGTATTAGTTACTTTATGTGTATAAATGTATGTCTCTTTAATATGTATTGCATTTGTCAATATGTATGTGCAAATATAAAGTGTAATGCCTAATATGTCTAATGTGCATTGTATCAGCATACTGTATATGCATGTGTGTGTATAGTATGTACATACATATGTAAAATGTGTCATTTCTGTGTATATATTGACATATGTATAGCTTTTATCATGTACGTGTGTAGTATATGTCAGGCATGTGTACATGCATGTATGTGTATGACATCTGTTGTGTGAGTGATATGTGTAAGGTATTTAATATTTTAAGATCAGGGACATGCGTTTAAAGAGAACCTGTCATCAGAAATTAGCTTAATAAACCACTACCAGTATGTTGTCAAGCAGTTGAACAACTTCTAGATGATGTTTCTTTCATGAACCAGCTTGGTGGCATAATCCAGAAAATCAACTTTGAAGATAGATCTATAAAGCTAGGGAGGCAGAGAGTTTAAGCATCCAGGCACATAAATGCTCTCCATGCCTCTGAACACCTTCTACCATGTGATTGACATCATGCGGCAGACTGATCTGATCATTTATGTGCCTGGATGCAGGACCATAATTTACAATGGAGGGGGCATTTTAGGACAGGAAAAGCTTGACTTCCCACTTTAAAGTAGATTTTTTGGATGATGCCACCACTCCAGGCCGTCAAAGAAACATAATCTAGAAGCTGCTAAGCTGCTTGACAACATACTGCTACTGGTTTATAGGGCCAATTTCTGATGAAAGGTTATCTTTCAGCTCAGGGACACAAACAAAAGTTTCAATTAGAAATATATATCCTCTAAGCGTTCTGCAACAAATCAACTTTAGATCACTTTAGATCTATCTACCTCTAAATCTATATATTCCTCTCTAGATCTTTCTATATCTCTCTGTCTCTCTCTATCTGTCCCTCTGTCTGTCTCACTCTATCTCTCTTTCTATCTATCTGTCTCTTTCTGTATATCTATCTCTCTCTGTTTGTCTCTCTGTCGGTCTTTCTGTCTGTCTGTTTCTTTCTGTCTCTCTCTGTCTGTCTCACTATGTCTGTCCGTCTCTTTATGTCTCTCTATCTCTCTCTATCAATATTACCTCACAAACAAGATCTCTTATACTCATTGCCTATAGTAACCAATCAAAGTTTAAAGCTCATATTAATGACCTATGTCGAAATAGAAGCTGAGCTTTGATTAGTTGCTAGCTGCCACAGTAGCCAGCAGGCAATGGCTCCTGTTCATCATGGTTAATAAGTGTATTTTGGAAAGCCCTGGTTTAAAATTTCAAAACCTAGATCATAGCGTTCCTTGAGTCATAGGGAGCCACTGTGCAAAATTTGGTGATTGTAAATGTGACAATGTATGCTGACATACATACACACACACACACACACACACACACACACACACACATACATACATATAGATGTATATATTAGATTACACTCCATCTACAACTATATTGAAGATATCTCTAAGTCCAACTGTGTGTACTGGAGCAAAGCCCTGTTTAAGAAAATGTGTGGATTTTTTGGGCAAGTGGGGGGGGGGGGGCTTCTTTTATCTACTGCTAGGTACACCCCTGCTTTGAAAGGTCTTCCAGAGGTACTTTATTTATTCAGTATATGTAGGAAATTCCACATTTTTAAAAAGTCATGTATTAGGTTTTGAAACAAGCAGTGAAAGTTTTTCATTTTATTGTTATGTGTATAATTAGAGGAGCAAAAGGTGAGTCTTAATGTCTATGTCTATATTCCTATCTTCTTTGATGTACTACTGCACACACTAAATAGAAAATGCCATTAAGCTACAGCCTTACAATCAAAAGTGATCCCTTACCCTTTCTATAATATTAAAGGTGTAAATGGAAACAATTGGTATTTTAGCTATTAAATGTATTTCATAATCATGCCCTAGCAATGTGGATTCCCTTATTTGCAAGCCATATCAGAGGGAGATGTGAATGCCTTTGTTGGATTGATGATCATTTATGATTTGTGTTATGTTTATAGATGTTTCCACTGCTGTTATGATCTTGTAAAGCTCTTTCTATATTTCACTGCTGTTCACTCATCAATTTGTACTATTTTGAATTTGCAAACAATCTGATTATCATTCTCCATATGAAAATACAGATGTGCAGACTGCTGTTTGTCAAGAACTTTATTCTGCTGGCAGGCTGGGCTGCTTCAGGACAGCCATCAAATATTTATAGTGTGTTTTCTATCTTGGGCTGTAAAAACATGTTGTAAAACGTACAAGGGACACAGTAACTTACATAAGACATCAAAAATCCAGGTTGAGTTGACAATAAATTGAATTAATCCCATTGTACATAAGAAAATATTATAATGTGCTAATCCTGGGATTTAATTAAAATACATCTTTAGCTAAATTTTAAACTGAAAAAAACAAATTTTATTCTAATAAGCTAATGTGAACCTTTGGTTTGTAGAGAAAGTATTGCCATAGAATGGCTGGTGGATATAACTCATCCCCAGATAGGACTTAGAGGTGTTAATGCATGGTGCGCCCCATCCACCTTACTGGATATATCAACAGGTTCTAGCCCCCCTGATATATGTGTTGGACAGCTGCGCTGGTAAACAATTTTACGAGAGGTCCTGCCTAAAATTGCACTGTAATCTGTGTAAGAAGTGTCCCAGCTATAGTTAGTGTTCAGGCATGGGGCAGAAAGGCCCAGAGCTGGCCCACTCCTCCACCCGACGTGGCCCCCTTAGTGCCCCTCCATGTGCAGTTGATGTGGAGGTGACATAAGGGGGAAATAATCACAATTTCTTGCCTTGTGCAAGAAATTGGGATTATTTCAGGGAGTGTACACTAGATATCTCCACTATTGTCTTTATAATTTATAATACTATGGTCACATATTTGATAAAGTATACATTTTTAAAGGTTTCTTTCTCCCAGCATTTATATGATGTATTTTCTTTCTAGTAGTGATTATCTTATTTCTGTTGTTGGGATTTTTATTAAATTAAGATTTTTTTTGTTGAAAAAAATGGACCTCTTTTTTTTGGTGTAAACTCACATTGTGGCTTTTATTGTACACAGAAATGAACTAGAACAGGGCACATGGAGAATGTATGGAACTGACCTGGAGATTGTTTGTTATCTCATATATATTCTATACATGTAATGTATGACCTCTGAGAAAGACTCTTAGTTACAGAACGAGGGACTTCTGCCCAGTACTATATCTTCTTTAAATGGAGACATTGGCTCACATTTACTAATGTGAGTTTTCTATCGGACTTTTCACATTCTTTTAGGTGCAAACTACTTGCACAGGTATTTAAGAAGTGTCTGTGCCGCATTTTTGTCGCGGCTTCATGTGACACAAATTTCTGCACCAAAATGGGTGCTCAGTCGGAAAGTGAGATTTAACATGCATTGCACGTCCCATGTTGAAGGTGCACCAAAAATAAGTGGTGCACTCTGTCAGAGCAGTAGAAAGGGCACCAAATTCATGTAGAACGTGCTCCAGAAATTGTGAATGCGACTCCCTCTGCACAGGCAAACTGCACTTTGAGGATTCTTAAAACCAACTGAGTACACTTGTATTGGTGTTTGTGTTACTCATAATACAGTAAATAAGTAATTGAATATACTATTGTCCTATTATATCATAAATCAGTTACTATTTTATTAATAAACAAAACATATTGAAGCCATTAGAAAATATTTACACAAAGACATGCAACTTAATTCCAGTCTTATTGGTAAAATGAAAACAGGTCCTGGGTGGCAACATCCATGGACCCATACTGTTCACGATTTTTCTGGTTGATTGGGGGTTGGGGAGGAGATGTATTTAATTATTGGGCTATGCATGTGTTTATGTTCATAAGATGCAATGTGTTGAAATAATTGGTTAATCAACTTTTGAGACAGATTGAAGCCCAATATAAGTGTAAAAAGAATTAGGAATACTGGGGCACATTTACTAAGCACTGTACTAAATGCAGTTTGCCTGTGTATGGTGATTCAGAATTTCTGGCGTCTTTTCTTCATGTATCTGCCGCTTCCTGCACTCCCATGACAGAGTGCACCACCTCCTTTTTTGGTGCACCGTTAAGATAGGGCATACAACACAATTCTGTCTCCGCATGATAAATCTGGCACACGGTCCAACTGAGAACTGGAATGCCCCTTAATTTGTGTCACATCATGCCTAGTGCAGCTGCGCCACAAAAGAGTTTTGTGCAACACAAATGTAGGGTAGGAAAATCTTAAATATCTGTGCACCTAAAAGAACGTGCAAAGTCTGCCAGAAAACTGGCTCACAGTCCGTAGAGTTTATTACTTACATTTTTCTTATTCCTAATAGCAATTTAAGTAAGTGTTAATGAATTTAGCTGAATACATTTACTCACAAAAGATGGCTTAACATATGTTTCTTGGTGCTTTGCATGAATTTTGAAAAAAATAATACTTTTCTTTATACTATTATCCTGAATTACTGCTGTTTCTTTTTTATAGCTTGACATGCTGATCTCTAACATTAGGTCTCTTATGATTTCTCCACAGTAAATGTTATAATCTGAAACTGTGTGCTTATATTTTTTATTCTTTCAACTGTGCCTATACTGTTTTTACTTTTACAATATGCCTTGCATTAAAAGAGTAGTCTACTGCATATTTGAGAATGATGGATGTCAAAAACTTTTGTTAATGGAACAATCAAATTGTGTACACTGGAGATCAAATTTAGAGAACAATATATGATCACTTTTTTCCGAAATGTTGTAATCTCCATTGACCAACAATTGATAGTTTTTTATGTACGGGGTAAACATTGCCAATAGAACAATGTTTTACAAAATTAACAAAGTTTCTCAACATAAAACCTTTACTTTACAAAAAACTTGATGTTACAGGCCTTTGCTTTGAATGACTTCAGAATTCTTCTGCTGCCACAGGACATCACTAATCTCTCACGCTGCATTGGTGGGATTTTGGTCCACTCTTCTTTCAGTCTCTTCCACAGTTCTGTAACTGTTGTGAGTTTCTTGGCCATAACTTTGTCACCAAGGATTTCCCTTGAAGAAGGTTCTGATACACAATTGCATTCACTCTGGCATGTATCTGTATGAGGTCCAACTCCTGCTGTAGAAAACATTCCCCAAACCATGACACTTGTTCCTCCACCAATCACTGAGTTCATTACACACTTTGCTGTAAGTTGCAATATTATGAAAATCACACACTTGATACAACCAGCTTCTCTTTTTATGGCTGATAGGGTCACACTTTTGGCCTTCGTCTGGACAATCTCGTGCCGGAGAGTTCAGGTCACTTTGAAAAGGCACACCACTTATGTTATTTACATAATCTTTACATATGTTTTTTATATGCATTCCTCTTTTATATATGTGTATACTTTCTAGCAGAACTTTTGTATCTTTTTTAGAAATTGTATGTACGGACCTGATGAAGGAGGCATTCCGCTTCCGAAACGCGCTGTCCACCCTACTTTGAATTAAAATACGAATATTGAGCAGCGCGGTTCTATCCTGTGATTTTTCTCCTCTCTCAAAAACCACCACTTTTGCAAAGTCAGTGAAAACTGAAAAGTTAGGCTGCCAGTTAAGCAGGGTTTGTCAGATAATTAAGGAAATTAGTACCATGTTCCAGATAACTTGCCGGTGTCTGAAATTGTTCTTAAATTGTGATCAGTGATCTTTTTCATTCATCTAATTTATTTGTTTATTCTATTCTGTAGAAGATATACAATTTATTTATTAAATAAGCATAAGTATTGCTATTTTAGTCATGTTAGTCATGGAAACAATGTTCTACTGGCATGGTGTACCCTTTGCAAAAAATCAATTAAATGTTGATCAATGTAGATTACATTTAGCATTTAGGAGTGCTGCTGACTTTGATCACTTGATACTATTTATAACTCTTTTTCTATTAGCATATTGCTATTTTGGTTATTTAGTATTTTAGGATAATTTGCATTCTTTTTTATAACAGATCTGAAATATTTCATCATGCCTTTTTGCAAATATTTCTAACATTTTCACTTTAATTATTAATGGAAATTGTCACATTATACAAATTACCAATGCAGAACTATGGGTAATGGGTGTCTCAGTGCAGTTTTATGTGTCTTGTGGTGTAACTGGAACACAAATGTCAGCAATTTGTTACCTTTTGTAAACGTTCCAAAGTAATTTGCTGACATTTATTAAAGAACTGCAAATACATTTCAAAATGCTTCATTTGTTATGTCAACTGGAAGGCATTAAACTGTATCTAGAATCATTGAAAGATTTATCAATTTGAATTAAAATACTCTTTTATAGTAATTTGGCATGCCCCATAAGTAATGTTGTCATCAACCATTACATGGAGAGCACTGCAAATTTAAAATATAGGATGCTAAGTTTTATTCAAGTGATTCTGGGAAACCATTTTTTTTCTACATGTAAAGTACTGTACTTTTTAAATTTTATCCATTTTATACTGATTTATGATATGAAAAATGTAATTTTGTGTTTAATTTTTTAGACAGGATTCACGGTGCTTGCAGACTGCTTATTCTGTTAATTTTCTTTCCATTTATATCTATTATTATGGGAAAATATAATATAATCCTCTGCTGCGTCAAAACAGTACATTCTGCTGACAGTATGAATGTGCCTGTATTTCAGTTATTTTAGTAAATGTTTTAGATTCTTAAAACCATGGGCCACATTTACCACTTTTGTGATAGTAGTAGAAGTTGCGCCTAAATTCTGGCGCACTGTTTTGCCAGAATTATCACAAGCTACAACCATCTGTGATAAGTTAATTTCCTGCTTCCAGTGGCGTAACTACCGTGGTAGCAGACGTAGCAGCCGCTACGGGTCCCGGCCTCTCAGAGGGCCCGGATCCGACCTGCCACACGAACTATAGAATGGACGATGTGCCTGCACAGCACATGTTTCATGCTGCAGAACTTTATGGTGAGCTGCTGCTCAGTGTAGAAATGCCGGGAGGAGGAGGGGCAGAGGAGGGCAGGGGCAGGAGACACTTCAGGTAACATCCTGTCCTGTAACCTGGCTGCATTCTTATCTATGTGGCCTGCAGACCCCCAGGCCTGGGAGCAGGTCTCCTGGGGCCGGGCCGCTGCTGAGCTGCGAGCAGTATGGCACATGTGCAGCAGGATCTGGTGACAACCACTACCTGCCTTATACTTCCTCCCCTCTGCCTGGACAATGTCTCCTGGGATGTAACCAGCTCCAGTGCCTGTGACAAGATCACTGGACGCTGCTTCCAGGGAATACAAGTGTAAGTGTGCAGGGGATGCAAATGTATATGATATGTGTATATATGAGTGTATGATGTATATAAATCAGTGTATGTGGTGTATATAGCAGTGTACAATGTGTGTGTGTGTGTCTATGAGTGTGTAATGTATTTATAAGTATCTAATGTGTATGATTGTATAATGTGTATGTATAAAGTGTATAAGTGTATAATGTGTGTTTAATGAGTGTATAATGTATATATGAGTATATAATGTGTGTAAAATGTATATATGTGTGTATAATGTATATATGAGTATATAATGTGTATATAGGAGTGTATAATGTATATATTGTGTATAATGTGTGTGTATCAGTGTAAAATGTATGTAATGAGTGTATAACGTATATTTGAGTATATCATGTGTATATAGGAGTTTATTCATTGTGTGTATGATGTTTATATGAGTGTATAATGTGTATATAAGAGTGAATAATCTATATATGAGTGTACAGTATACTGTGTGTATAAGGTGTATATGAGTATACATGTTTATATATGAGCCTATAATTGTATGTGTATATGATTTTATACATGTGTATATATTAGTGTATTTTGCACGTATAAATGTGTGTATACATGTATATATGAATTTAAAAATGTATACAACTCATATTATAATGTATATTATTATACGCACATAATGTATATAACTGAGTGAATGTGTGTATATATGAGTATAAAATGTATTTGTATCAGTGCATAACTGAATGTGTATAAGGGTTATACATATGTGTATATGTACATAAACATGTATATGAAGGTATATGTATAAATATGCATATAAATAAAAAAAATATATTATACATAAATCCAACATACTCTGCCAAAACCTTAAAATACATTTAAAGTCAAGTTAAATGGAGTTTTCCAGTTGCAGCCTCTGTGTAGTACAGGTTAGTAATGAGGATGTGACCCTGCAGTTACGGTTAAGCACCACTGCACAATGGGCAGCACTGTTTACTTCTGTCTCTGCCCGGTGTGTAGTAAAGCTGCTGGAGGCTGCTCTCCTCTGATCAGCACTGGTGCCAGGTGTCCGTCTCTCATAAATAATCTATCCTACTGAAAGGCTGCAATATTTTGTGACTGTAAAACGTAACTTCAAATGTATTTTAAAAGGAACCTGTCAATAGAATTTCACATATCATGTTAATGGCAGCTACTGTGGGTCCCATTATACACAACAAAAACATGTATTTGAATACATCTGCTTGTTTGAAAAGGTATCTATCTCTATACAACTTCTGGAGCCTGAGTTACGTGGGCAGGTGTTTCATGGTGACTGCACAACTCCTGCTGCTTGAATGACTTGGGCCCCAGAAGCTGAATAGAGATAAGTACCATTTCTAAATGAGATTTCTCAAAAATAATCTTTAAAAAATACATACTGTATTTGTTTAGTGTATAACGGGACATGCAGCAGCCATTAACCTGATAACTGAAACCCTGCTGATAGGTTCCCTTTAAGGTTATGCAGCACCATATTACGTAAAGGCTTATATCTTGGGGGCCCCATTCTGAAGTCTAGGGGACCCTTTCCTATTTACGCCTCTGCCTGCCTCACTTTACTTTAACACAGTTTAGGCACAATTATGGAGCAGTTTTGGTGCAATGTTAGATTCGGGCACTTACATGTAATCCTGCTACAAGCTCCTCTCTGCTTCTCCCACATCCCAGAATGAAGATAACTTTCACAACAGAGGCCAGGTGTGTGACACCCTGCACCCAGTTACCTCCTCAGCAGTGGCTTTTCCTAGAGGGGATCCCCCAGTGCTGGTCTCCTGCTGCACCCCTGTAATTCTGCACAGTATCCCCCTCTGACACACTGGTGATACTGTTCAGAATTACATGGGGGGCACTTGTCTGTAGTATCTGCAACATTCTGCAAAGTTCTCAGCTCTTGCTTTGAGCTCCGGATTTTGCAGAATGTTTTATAAATAGAAGGTGATGAACTGTAAATAGAGTCTGCAGCTCCTGTCTGCAGAGTATCTAATGTATCTATTATATGTTCCAGTGTCGGGCTGAGCTCTGTTGCTGTGGATGAGCTGCTCTGCAAAGGGGCTCAGTGCTTACTTCTCAGTTTACGCCACCTTCGGTTTGGAGTGTTTTTGCGCCCGTTTTTGAAATGAAACCTAAATGAAAAGTCGCAAGTGATTAATATCATTAGGCGCAGCAAAAAATCTGGATTGGTAAGATAAATGAGGGAAAGCTGGTTATTTTTGTTGCGTGGCTAGTTTGGCGTTTAATCGCAAAAATTGCGCAAAAACAGTGTGCTAGTATAAAAAGGCGCAAAAATAACAGAAAAAACCAGTGATACATGTGGCCCCATGTATTTTATAGTTTATGA